>NC_029773.3:61359661-61360677 GCF_000817695.3 Arachis duranensis
ATTTTTCTCTTTCCTCATTAAATTCAAAAAATAAAAAAAAATATCTTTTCCTTATTTCACTCATAAATTTTGAAATCTTTAGGTTGACTTAGTCAACAATTTTTAAAATAAGTAGTTTTCTGTTAATCAAGTAATCAACTTTAATTTCAAATATCAAATCTTTTTAATCTCCTTTTCAAATCTTTTTCAAAATTTTTCAAAATCAAATCTTTTTCAAATCATTTTTTTTAATCAAACTTTTTCAAAATCAATTTCTTTCTATTTTCAAAGATACTTACTATCAATTAATGATTTGATTCAACATTTCAAGTATGTTACCTTTTCTGTTGAGAAAGGTTTAATGTTTGAATCATATCTTTTCTTGTTAGTCAAGTTTTTAATTTTCAAATCAAATCTTTTTAAAATGTTTCTCAAATCATATCTTCTCAATCACATTTTTTTTAATCAATCATATCTTCTTAACCACATCTTTTTCAAAATAGTTTTCAATCAAATCTTTTTGATTTCTAATTTCAAAATCTTTTTCAAAAATCACTTGATTTCTTTTCCATTTTTATTTTCGAAAATTAAGTAATGTTTTTCAAAAACGTTTTCAAAATTTTTCACTTAATTTTCGAAAATTACTTCCCTCCTTCTCACATCCTTCTATTTATGGACTAACACTATCCCTTAATGCAAAATTCGAACTCCATCTCCTTTGTTAAGTTCGAATTTTCCACTTCTGTCTTCTACTCTTCTTTTCCTCTGACACCTAAAGGAATCTCTATACCGTGACATAGAGGATTCCACATTTTCTTGTTCCCTCTTCTTTCTTATGAGCAGGAGCAAAGACAAAGGCATTCTTGTTGAGGCTGATCCTGAACCTGAAAGGACCTTGAAGAGAACTAAGAGAAGCCAAAGCACAACTCTCTTTAGAGCACCTGAACGAATTCTTCACGGAAGAAGAACAAATGGCAGCCGAAAACAACAACAATGCCAACAATGCAAGGAAGGTGCTGGGTGACTTTACTGCACCT
>NC_029773.3:61361728-61362504 GCF_000817695.3 Arachis duranensis
CTAAATGACAAGTTATTTGGTAATGAGACTTGGGAGGATGAACCCCCTTTGCTTACCAAGGAACTGGATGACTTGTCTAGGCAGACACTGCCTCAAAAGAGGCAAGATCCTGGGAAGTTTTCTATACCTTGTACCATAGGCACCATGACCTTCAAGAAGGCCTTGTGTGACTTAGGGTCAGGTGTAAACCTCATGCCCCTCTCTGTAATGGAGAAGTTAGGGATCTCTGAGGTGCAAGCTGCAAAGATCTCACTAGAGATGGCAGACAACTCAAGAAAACAAGCCTATGGACTTGTAGAGGATGTTCTGGTTAAAGTTGAGGACCATTACATCCCTACTGATTTCATAGTCCTAGAGACTGGGAAGTGCATGGATGAATCCATCATCCTTGGCAGACCCTTCCTAGCCACAGCAAAGGCTGTGATTGATGTTGATAGAGGAGAGTTGATCATTCAAGTGAATGAAGAATCCTTGGTGTTTAAAGCCCAAGGATATCCCTCTGTCATCATGGAGAGAAAGCATGAAGAGCTTCTCTCAAAACAGAGCCAAACAGAGCCCCCACAGTCAAACTCTAAGTTTGGTGTTGGGAGGCCACAACCAAACTCTAAGTTTGGTGTTGAACCCCCACATTCAAACTCTAAGTTTGGTGTTGGGAAGTTCCAACACGGTTCTGAGCATTTCTGAGGCTCCATGAGAGTCCTCTGTCAAGCTAATGACATTAAAGAAGCGCTTGTTGGGAGGCAACCCAATGTTTTATAATTAACTATTTTCTTTTG
>NC_029773.3:61364226-61364700 GCF_000817695.3 Arachis duranensis
GAGCACACAAGAGATCCCACTCATCATGAGATCCCTGAGATTCCTCAAGGGATGCACTTTCCTCCACAAGACTATTGGGAGAAATTGAACACCTCCCTAGGAGAATTGAGTTCCAACATGGGACAACTAAGGGTGGAGCATCAAAAACACTCCATCATCCTTCATGAGATTAGAGAAGATCAAAGAATCATGAGGGAGGAGCAACAAAGACAAGGAAGAGACATTGAGGAGCTCAAGCACTCCATAGGATCTTCAAGAGCAAGGAAGAGCCGCCATCACTAAGGTGGACCCGTTCTTTGATTTCCTCGTTCTTTATTCTTCTGTTTTTCGAATTTTATGCTTATGTTTATCCATATTTGTGTCTTGTGATCATTAGTGTCTTAGTGTCTATGACTTAAAGTTATGAATGTCCTATGAATCCATCACCTTTCTTCAATAAAAACGTGCTTAATTGATAAAAGAAAAAGAATTGCA
>NC_029773.3:61364800-61365177 GCF_000817695.3 Arachis duranensis
AAGGTTTATTCCTGACCCAAGATCACATAGAGCTTTTTCAAAGCTCATGGTGCCAATGGTGCAAGGTATTAAGAACTTGCCTGGATCTTGTTTCTTTTGAGGTAGAGTTTCCTGAATCCAAGTGTCTAAGTCACTAATGAGCAAGGGAGGTTCACTTTCCCAAGTCTCATTACCAAACAGCTTGGCATTCAGCTTCATGATAGCTCCTAGATATTGAGCAACTTGCTCTTCAGTCACATCTTCATCCTCTTCAGAGGATGAATAGTCTTCAGAGCTCATGAATGGCAGAAGGAGGTTTAGTGGAATCTTTATGGTTTCTGTATGAGCCTCAGATTCCTCTGGATCCTTGATAGGAAACTCCTTCTTGCTTGAAGGAC
>NC_029773.3:61366492-61368542 GCF_000817695.3 Arachis duranensis
AGGAATCCTCTATGTCACAGTATAGAGATTCCCTTGTGTTAGTAGAAGAAGATAGGGGTATAAGAAAGAAGAAGGATGGATTTGTAGATGAAGAGAGGTGAAGAGAAGTGTTAGTAATTAAATAATTAAAATAGAAGAAGAAAAGAGAAGAAAATTTTCGAAAATAATTTTGAAAAAGAGTTAGTGATTTTCGAAAATTAGAGATAAATGTGATTTGAAATTAAAATTTGAAACAAAAAGAATTTTTTGAAAAAGAGAGGGAGAATTTTCGAAAATTAGAGAGGGAAAAGTAGTTAGGTGGTTTTGAAAAAGATAAGAAACAAACAAAAAGTTAGTTAGTTGATTGAAAAAGATTTTGAAATCAAATTTTGAAAAAGATAAGAAGATAAGAAGTTAGATAAGATATTTTGAAATAGATTTAATTTTTTAAAATTACTTAACTAACAAGAAACTAAAAGATAAGATTCTAGAATTTAAAGATTGAACCTTTCTTAACAAGAAAGTAACAAACTTCAAACTTTTGAACCAATCTCATTAATTGTTAGCTAGTTTTTGAAAATATGATATAAAAGATAAGACAAAGATTTTTGAAAATTAATTTTTAAAATTTTCGAAAAAAAATAAAATGAAAAAGATATGATTTTTGAAAAAGATTTTGAAAAGATAAGATTTTTAAAATTTGAAATTTTGACTTGACTTGTAAGAAACAACTAATTTTAAAAATTTTTGACCAAGTCAACCCAAAATTTCGAAAATTTGGAGGAAAATAAGGAAAAGATATTTTTTGATTTTTAAATTTTTAATTATGAAAGAGAAAAACAACAAAAATACTCAATGCATGAAATTTTTAGATCAAAACAATGAATGCATGCAAGAATGCTATGAATGTCAAGATGAACACCAAGAACACTTTGAAGATCATGATGAACATCAAGAACATAATTTTGAAAAATTTTGATGCAAAGAAAACATGCAATGAATGACTGTGACGTGCTTCAAACTCCTGAGGGCGGGGCGTTAGTGACAGACGCAAAAGAATCACTGGATTCTATTCCGGCCTGATTGAGAACCGACAGATGAATTCCGCTATGCTGTGACAGAGCATATGTAATCGCTTTCACTGAGAGGATGGGAGGTAGCCACTGACAACGGTGAAACCCTTGCTTAAGCTTGCCATGGAAGGGAGTAAGAAGGATTGGATGAAGACAGTAGGAAAGCAGAGAGACGGAAGGGAAGGCATCTTCATGCGCTTATCTGAAGTTCCTACCAATGAATTACATAAGTATCTCTATCTTTCCCTTTGTGTTATTTTCATTCATCACCATTACCATTTGAGTCTGTGGTGGACGAAATTGTGATCTTATTCATTGTAATTGGATTTTAGAAATTGACACGAGTGGACACAACTCCGTTCAACTAACCAGCAAGTGTACTGGGTCGTCCAAGTAATAAACCTTACGTGAGTAAGGGTCGAATCCACAGAGATTGTTGGTATGAAGCAAGCTATGGTCACCTTAGGCAGATTAAAATCTCAGTTAGGCAGATTAAAATTGTTTATGGGTTTTCGAAAAATGCAAGTTAAGGAAATAAACAATAAAAGAGATAGAACACTTATGCAGATTCATTGGTGGGAATTTCAGATAAGCGGATGGAGATGCTGTAGAGCTCTCGGACGCCTGCCATCCTACTGCTTCTACTCAATCCTTCCTACTCCTTTCCATGGCAAGCTTTGTATAGGGGTTCACCATCAACTGTGGCTACTTTCTTCCTCTCGGGGAAATACCCTGTGCGGCTGTCACTCGCACAGCTAACCAGTATGGAGGCATCACCTATGGCTAATGGCTACATCCCATCCTCGCAGTGAAAACTAATGCACGCACTCTGTCACAGTACTGCTAATCACCGGTTGGTTCCCGCTCCTACTGGATAGAATCCCTCTTTTGCGTCTGTCACCAACGCCCAGCAGGTTAAAGTTTGAAGCACGTCACAGTCATTCATTACCGGAATCCTACTCGGAACACCACAGACAAGGTGAGACTTTCCGGATCCT
>NC_029773.3:61369176-61404945 GCF_000817695.3 Arachis duranensis
GCAGGGAGGTCAGATTCCAACAGCATCAGCAGTCCTTTTGTCAGCCTTCTTCAGAGTTTTGCTCAAATCCCTCAATTTCAGTCAGAATTTACCTGAAATCACAGAAAAACACACAAACTCATAGTAAAGTTCAGAAATGTGAATTTAACATAAAAACTAATGAAAACATCCCTAAAAGTAGCTTAAACTTACTAAAAACTATATGAAAACAATGCCAAAAAGCGTATAAATTATCCGCTCATCAGTCTGCCTGACTAAGATTTACAAGATGACCATAGCTTGCTTCAATACTAACAATCTCCGTGGGATCGACCCTTACTCGCGTAAGGTTTATTACTTGGACGACCCAGTGCACTTGCTGGTTAGTTGTGCGAAGTTGTGTAATGCCATGGTATTGAGCTACCAAGTTTTTGGGGTTCATGACCGGGGATTATGAGAGTTGTGAAAAGTATTGTTCACAATTTCGCGCACCATCTATCCTAATCTGGTCAGAGAAGTTTACTCTAACATGCTCTTTTATGAGGGTGAACTCCACTCATATGTCAAGGGTACTCAATTTGTCTTAAACACAGACACCATCAGTGAGGCCCTTGGTTATCAAGACATAGGAGTCAGAGCTTACTTAAGTGAAAAATGAGATGATCAAGTTGGCGTTTCTCATCAAAATGCTCTGGCTAGAATCTGTGAGAACTTTTCACTTAGGATGGTATGACCCCCACTCACAGGGCCCTAGGACCTGTTAGGGCTCAACTTCATCACATAGTGACTCATATAATCATCCCTCAAAGTGGGTCTTATCAACGGGTGATGGTTTGTAACTGTCTCATGTTTTATGCTATTCTAAATTCTATTCCTATTTCATTTGCTTATCTTATGATTAGGCATATGTGGGATCGTGTTAAAAGTGAGAAAAGTATTTCTCTTTCTTATGGGATATTTTTAACTTGTCTGTTTGAATATTTTTCAATTGATTTGAGTAATGAGCCTGTTCAAAACAAAGTGTCTACACTCAAGGGCGATGGTATACCCAAACAAGCTAAAGGTAAAGGTCACAAGGGGGCAAAGGCTTCAACCATATATGAAAGTGAGGATGAAAGCCTTCCCTCTCCCTCAGTTACTGGTACCTTAGACTCTCACAAATATTTCATCACTGGGATCGTGAAAGATGTTCTTCAAGAATTCATCTTTATGACCAAACAAATCGTCTTATCAAGCAAGGAACAACGCAAAATTGCATTACAAAATGAAAATTCGTTGATGAAATCTCATGATCGGATTGAGGTATTTCTGAAGCATCTTGATTCACTTGATTCAGGCAATGTCACACAAAGCTGATGATGTTTTGGATACTGAGAAAGAAGAATCTGATGCCTAATCTTGCTCTCTACTGCCTATGAACTTATATTTTGCTGCTTCTAATTTTGGAACTTTGATACATTTCTAGCTAGTTTCTCTTGAACTCTGTTTTACTTGGATAACTGCAATAACCTTAACTATGTTACACTCTCCTTAGTATGCATGCTATTTTTTGTTTGGCTTTGTTTATTGCTAATTCTATTTGCAGGTTTTCTTCCTTGAAAATAAAAAGGGGAAAATGGATGAAAATGAATTGAAATAGAATATCATACTCTGTTTTAGCTCTAATTTAATTTTGAGCTCTCGTTCAATTCTGTTTTTGGTTTGATGGAATATTTTGCTCTAATTTGTTGTATTATGTCTCTTGTTTAAGCCTTGGATCTGTTTTTGAACTGTTAAAATCTTGCTCTGTTTAAGGATGTACAATTCTTGAAAAATTTGCCTTGATCCTTTCAAATTGGGTTGCTTATTACCTAATCTTTGAATATAGACAATATTTCAATGAATGAATTGTTCAAATCATGTTGATCAAAGCAAATAGTCAGGGGGAGCTCGATCACCAAAAGATAAGGGGAGTGTCAAAAATCATCAAAGGTAAGTTTCTATTCCCAAATATATTTCAATTCATTTTTGTATTAATGTTTGTTATCAAGGGAGAGATTGTTGAATCTGGAAAACAAATCCTTGTATAAAATGATGAACAAACATTATAAGAATATTTGGTTATATGAATTTGTTTTGTTTGTGTGCAGAAAAGAATTTATTTAATCTGGGCCCAAGAAGAAAGAAATAGAACTCACATGCATGAAGGTCCAAAACACACACTCAAAAGTCAATAGGCAAGTACCTCTACAACAAATGCTTCTCATCTGAAATAAAGGGGGCATTGAGTAAAACAATTGAAATCAAAGAGGCCCAAAGAAAAGATCCAAGCCCATTTGATAATAGCACTCAAAATTCATTTCACTTTAACCTGGTCACTAACCGAGTAACCAAAGCAAAATTCAATTGTATTTCATTTCAATTCCACCGAACACTCTCTTTCTTCTCTCTTCCTTCTCTCTCATCCATCACCTCATTCTCTGATCAAAGAAGAAATAAAGAATAGGAAAGTCTGGTGCTATGGTTTGGCAAAGAGAAAAAGGTTTGTTACCAAGTTGAAGCAAGTTTTTGAGCTACAACAAAAGGAAGATGGCATCCGATCAGAGAATCTTCAAAAGGTATTTTTCCCATTTGTGCTACACCAAGGAACCAAGAAGAAATCCACACTCAAGCACAAATCAAGTAACCATGGAGAAAGGGAAGTCAACTATGGTCAAAAATTCATCAATGCTCAGAAACAAAACTTGAGGCCAAAGTCAAGATCAATGGAAGAGATCAATGGAGATTGAAGAAAAAAGATGAAAGAGAAGGTGAATGCGTGTTTCAGATTTGGCCTTCTCTCTCTCCATTTTGACGATGCCGCTGCAAGCTTTGATGAAGGAAGAAGAAGACAGCATGGGGTTAAACTTGATTCAATTTTGGAAGCTTCACTCTTCTATAATAAGAGTAAATGGTCAAGATTTGAAGGTAGGAGAGTAGAATAGAGCACTTGGTTCAATTCTCATAGCAACCTAAGCTGGTTGCGTTCTTCTCCTTCATGGTTTTCATGTTGTATTTATTTTTCTAATTTTAGTTTGTCTGAGTCTCATTGAAAAAAAGGCAAACAGGGTGAGGTTAGTAAGAAAAAACCAATGAAAGGTAAAAGGTAGTGAGATAAACTATGAGAAAAAGCCATAAGATGTTTCAGATTTTCTTTGCACATCTTTCTGTTTTATGTATTGATCCTTTGGGGATTCCCTTGCAACTTGGATTAGCACTTGACAGTTGATAGCTAGGTTGAGTCCTAGTCAAATTCAGATTGGGTTAGAATCTGTATTTGTCCTAAATAGGATTGAGTAGATCTTAGGAAAAAATTGGCGTTTGTAATCTTGTGAACAAGCTAGTGAAATTCCATCATAGTTGTGATGAAGACTCGATGTAGGCTACATTACATTGAGTAGCTGAACCAGGATATATCTGGGTGTTATTTCTTCTTCTCTACTCCATTTCTATTTCTGTAATTTAGGAGGCAAAATGACATAGTCTCTATACTCGGTAGGATACAAAAGCTAAAATATCTCTTAAGTTTATTGATAAAGCTAAAACGTTTATCAGCATAAAAGGTGGTTGATACGGAAAAATTCATTCCACAATTAACTACCGGCAAGTGCACCGGGTCGTATCAAGTAATAAAACTCACAAGAGTGAGGTCGATCCCACAAGGATTAAAGGATTAAGCAAGCAATAGTTGATTGATTATTCTAGTTAGACGGTTCATTTTTGAGTGATAAGCAAACAAAGAATGTAAATGACTTGAAATTAAATTAAAGTAATAAAGAACAAGAATGTAAATGATAAGAAAGTAAATGACAAGAATGTAAAGTGCTGAAAATTAAATTGCAAGAATGTAAATAACTAGAAAGTAAAACCAAGTAAAGCATTTCTACAAACACCTGGAAGGCATAAATGTGCATAAGTAAATGACAAAAATTAAAGACAAGAAGTAAATAACAAGAATTTAAGAATGAAATTAACATTGGGATCAAGAG
The DNA here is from genome assembly GCF_000817695.3 of Arachis duranensis. Classification (NCBI taxonomy): domain Eukaryota; kingdom Viridiplantae; phylum Streptophyta; class Magnoliopsida; order Fabales; family Fabaceae; genus Arachis; species Arachis duranensis. The sequence goes on from NC_029773.3 coordinate 61,373,163, forward strand.
ATATTGTATTCTTAGGATCAATAGTTTTCATCTCCTCTTCAATCATGCAATCATTGATCTCTTGGTAATCATGAGTGATTGAATCCCAATCCCTTGGTAATTCAATTTCTCTAACCTTGAACAATTGCCAATTCCTTGATCTAATTGCTCATGAGAAGAGATGAAGAATGGTCCCTAATTATACCACACATTCTCATAGATCCAAATAGTGGTTAGATTTAATGTCACCATATCCAATCACAAAACCAAAATCTACTCAAGTGTGACAAGGATTTTCAAGCATCATTTTATGATTCCTTTCCCAACGTTCACATAGAAGTCATGTACATTCAATCTCTTTCCCAAGATAATTGAATGCTTAAATGAAGAACAAAAATCCTTCAAGTAAATCAAAAAGAGATGAAGTGAAGAAGAAGAAGAAGAATAAAAATAAATTAATCTATTGAAAAATAATAGAGCTCTCTTTCCCAATGTTAGAAATTAGAAACTCATAACTAAATATTTACAAAAGTGTGTATGAAAGAAATGGAAGAAGAGAAGAGAATGAGACTGAAAGGAGAGTGGAGTCACCTCCACCCCTCCATGGTGTGTCTAAAAAGATGAATCTAAGGTCCTATTTATAAGCTACTTACATTACAAATTCAAATAAAATTACAATCAAATACAAATTTCCTAATTACTTCTAGATGATTCTTGTGGCCTTGATTGATTATTAATTGTGGCTTGACTTGGGCTTGTGAAATTTTAATTCTCTTCATGGAGGCTTGAAACATTGAAGAATAAATGAAGGAATTGCAGTATTTGAAAGTGGCCCAATGTGGAGTGTCATTGAAGTGGCACTTTAGGCTTTTGAAAGCTTGGGAAGCCTTACACGTTAAAATATTAATCTGCTGTGTTCCCAAAATGAATTCCCAATATAAACTATTATATATCTTTGGAAAGCCCTGGATCTCAGCTTTCTAATGCCGCTGAAAGCGTGTTATTTGGACCCCTCCAGCCCAAGTTATGATCTTTTGAAGGTGAAGAGGTCAGTCTGACGTGCTTGCAGGAAATTTGGCCCAGCGTGCCACGCCCAGGCACGCCTAGCCGCATGCCGAGTACGTAGTGCTGAAAGAATAGTGATTTCCACCCACAAATTTAGTGTCCAATATAAAGTGTTATATATGGTTGGAAATCTCTAGAAGTCTACTTTCCAATGGCACTGAAATCACCTCATTTGGAGCTTTGTAGCTCGAGTTATTCTTGTTGGAGTGTGAATAGGTTAGGGTTACAAATCCTCTTTGCTCCTCTTTGAGCTTGTTTCCAACTTTTTTGCCACCTTGGGAGTGTGCTTCCCCTATTAGTGCTTTTATTGCTTCTTTTTATATCATTTCCTACAAAATTCATTAACTCAAGTAATCAAAGTAATATTCAATTTAATCATCAAAACACTCCCATAATTAAGCATTGTGAATTGATTTTTTATATGAAAAAGCATAGAAAACACAACATAATGCACACGCATCACAACACCAAACTTAAACTTTGCTTGTCCTCAAGCAAATAAAGAATCATGCAATACAATTTGACAATCCAAGGTGAGAAGAATAGCAATTGAATGTTCATGGTTGGCTAGTTTACTATGTATGCAACAATCACAAAAGAAATTCAAATGATTGATATTTCTATCTAGCTCACTTTATGAAATCTTTTCTTTATATTCCTTACTTGAATCAAGCTTTTTATCTTTTTCTTTGCTTATCTTCTTGGGTGCTTTGCACCATTTGTTAAAAGCTTTGACTCTAAATGCTTTGTTTTCAAGTATTACCACTTGATACATAAGCATCACAAGCATTTAATTAAAGGACTCTTTAAGCTCATTTCTTTCTTTTCTTTTCTTTACTTTCCTTCTAATCATTGGTGCTTAGAGCCTTGAGCTTTGAGGGAGTGCTTTGCACTTGAGCCTAGCCTTGACTCTAAGTATTTTGTTTTAAAGCTTTTTGCTTGATACATAAACACCACAAGTACTTGACTAATCAATTGTCATTGGTACTCAGAGCCTTCAACTTTCTCCTTTTTCCCCTTTTTCTTACTTGATCTTTTAATTGATTTGCTTATTCAAGGTTTTCAATATTTCAAAAATTTCATAAAATATCCTAGATGAAAACTTCAATTAAACTAATTCAAATTCAATTGAGCAAAAATAGTCATGCTAGCCTCCCAATACTTATATGGTCATGCTAGATTCTTCTTTAATTACTTTGTTTGTTTATTATCATAATGCTTAATTGCTTTGAGTCACGAATTTCAAGATGGTAATTATGATGTAAAAGCAACATGTTACAATTCAAAATCAAACTATGCTTTTCCAAAAAGAAGAACACACATGAATATAAAAGAAATGGAAGACAATCATGCAATTGAAAGTATAGGAAATGAATAAGAGGAAAAGAAACTTAACCACCTTGTAGATCTTCATCTTTGTTGTTGTCATTTTTCTCCTATTTCTTCCTTTTCCAACACCAAACTTATAATGATTGCTTGTCCTCAAGCAACAAATAAAATAGTGGTGATGGAATTTATGATTAATCATGAATGCCTTCAAGAAGAGATGTAATTAATGTATGTGTTTAACCAAGCAAAATTAAAGATACAATCAAGGCACAAAGAAAAGAAACAATGTGATTGCATTAATAAGTGGGTTGTGCATGGTACATTGCATGAAAGGTAAGTAGCCATACCAAACTTAGTGTGATACTTTCATTTAAAATGATGCAAGTACCTAGTGAAGATTGAAAATCAAATTGTTGCATGACAACACCAAACTTATTCTATGCAATCTCATGTCAAATTATTTGAAAGTAAAACTAAGTAAAGCAAGAAATAGTTACCAAAGGTTGGGTTACCTCCCAACAAGCACTCTTTTAGTGTCATTAGCTTCACATGTTGGTTCTTGAATTTTCTTCCTCTTCTTCCAATTGGTTAAGAGAAATGACTTCAAGGGAGAAGAAGAGAAAATTGATACCCCTATATTTGATTGCCTCCTAACAAGCCTTCTTTTGTTGTTATTAGCTTGATTCCTCTTGCTTGTTAGGGTGGGGTTTGGGTTGCTTTTTGTTGACATTCTCTTTTTCATTGATGTTATCTTTGGTTTCTTGGTCACAATCCTTCTTTGAGTGCTTTCTTTGATTGCCTTCACTTTCTTGATTTCAAGACTTAGGTGTTGTGTGATGGTTGGAGTGTCTTCTTCATCAAGGGCCTCTTGGATTGATGGTTTAATTAAATCATCTTTCATACAACTCTCTACTTCATTGGAGTGTAGACTCCCTTGGTTATTTTCCTCCCTTACAACCTCCTTCTTCATTGGGATTTTACTTGGTACAGGGGACTCTTTTTCTTGCTTTTCCAATTCCTTATTTACACCCACAAATTGGTCTTTATCCTCCTTGCTAAGCACCACTCCATCCATCAAGCTTATGGTGTTGTATTCTTCCCTTAGCCTAAGGAAGACATTGTTTGGTTCATCAATAAAATGTTGTGTAATTGGGCTCAATTGCACCTTTAGATTTCTTCTTGAGGCCTCCATATTTTCAATCCTTTCTCTATTCTTTTACCTTAAGAGCTCATCCCTTAAGGATTCAAGGAGATGGTCAACTGAGGTTTGGGACATTTGTTCTAGTGAAAGTTTGATAGAGGAAATTTGATGAGCTTGTAAAGGTGCATAGGTTGTGGTGAAATTGTTTTTAGGGACTTTATATGAATTTTGAAAGGAGTTTTGTGTATAGAGGAACGAGTTTCGTGAGTGGTGAAATGAATTTTGTGGATTTTGAAATGAGTTTTATGTGTAGTGAAATGAATTTTGTGGTTGATGAATTGAATTGTATGGATTTTGGAAGAAAATTTGTGTTGAGGCATACTCAAGTGGTGAAGAATTTTGATATGAAAAATTTGGAGGTGAGGTTAGACAATTTTGCATAAATGCATCTAGGGATAATGGCTCTTGATGGATGGGATAGGAAACATTGAATTCTCTTTGGTTTTGTCCTTCCCAATCACATGGATAGTTGTTCCATTCATAGGAGTATGAATCATTTTGAGATCTTGGGAAGTATCATATTTGGTTTGATTGCTCAAACTTCATCATTCCTTAATCTTGATATCCCCAACCACAATTAGTATAGTAACTTGAATCATTTTGTAGTGGTAAAAAATATCACATATGGTATGATTGATCAAAAGATGATGTATATTCCATTCTTCTTTGAAAAAGCTCTTGTATCAAACAACACAATTACCAAGAGAAATTGAAATTCCTTATGTCACAAATAAGGAATTCTTAGTGAGGCAATAACACAAACACTTAACTTGCAATAACAAAAGAGAAATAAAAGAAAGGCAAAGTAAATGACAATAAACGAAAAAAAAATGCCTAATCTAGATAATCAATCAACCGGTAGTTTGTTAATCACAATTAACACCCGGCAACGGCTCCAAAAATTTGGTGACTGATAAACCACTATTTTACGGTTTATTTTGTATTGAATTGAGTGGATTTTATACATTATTCTCACACTTATGCATATAATTCGCATGTTTTGCATTTTCCTTCCTAATTTTATGCTATGAATGAAAACATGCTTCTTTGGCCTTAAATTTGCTAATTTTAATTCTCTCTTATTACCATTCGATGCCGTGAAATGTTGTTAAGTGTTTTCAGGGTTTATAGGACAAGAATGTCTTAGAGGATGAAAAAGAAGCATCCAAAAGTGGAAGGAACACAAGAAATTGAAGCTTTAAGAATCTAGTAGCGACGCGTACGCGTGACTGAGCCAATGTCCAAACGACGCGCATGTGTGGCTGACACCTACACGTGGCCAGTGAAAAGTCCAGCGACGCGTATGCGTGGCTGACGTGTATGCGTGACGAGCGTCACGTGCTGCAATTTACAGAAAACGCTGGGGACGATTTCTGGTTGCTTTTGACCCAATTTCAGGCTCGAAAATACATATTAGAGGCTACAGAGTGGTGCTGAAACGGGGACTAACTTTCATTCACACATTAGGTTTTAGATGTAATTTTCTAGAGAGAGAGGCTCTCTTCTCTCTCTAGGTTTTAGGGTTTCTTTTAGTTTTAGTCCTTCTCAAATTCAGATTTCTACCTTACTTTAATTTAGTTTTCTTCTACTTTTATTGGTTCTAGTACTTTAGTTTATCTACTTTTCTTCTTGATTTCCTTATTTTGCCAATTTAGTTTATGAATTCTTCTTGTTTTCTTTAATCCATATTAATGCAATTTATGTTTTTATGTATATGATTGCTTTCTTTAATTTATTATTATTGTTTCCTCTTGCAATTGTTAGCCTTAGATTTTGCTATGTTTTGTTAGTTTTCTATGTTTTTATTTTGTGCCTTCCAAGTGTTTGATAAAATGCTTGGGTGAATTTTAAATTAGATTTTTATGTTCTTGACTTGGATTGATTAATTAGAGACTCTTGAGTTGTCAAAGTTTCTTGTTGAGCGGTAATTGAAGATTACCGGTTAGCTTGAACATCACTAAATCTAGTTTCTCACTATGAGTTGACTAGGACTTGTGAACTCAAGTTGATTGTATGCACTTGACCTTCCTCCATTGGTTAGAGGTTAACTAAGTGAAGGCAATTCACATTTACCATCACAATTAACGATGATAATGAGGATAGGACTTCTAATCTCTTTTGTTGCTAAGAGCTTTCTTAGTTATTAGTTTATTTTCTTGCCATTTTACTTTTTTGTTTCTTATTACAAAACCCAAAAATATGATTTTCTATAGCCAATAATAATCATACTTCCCTGTAATTCCTTGAGAGACGACTCGAGGTTTAAATACTTTGGTTAAATTTATTGGGTTTGCTTAAGTGATAAACATTCTAAACGTTGATTGAGGTTTAATTGTCAGTTTAGAACTATACTTGCAACGCGATATTTTTGTGAAAATCTTTACCGACATTTTTTCTCTGTCAAGTTTTTGGCGCCGTTGCAAGGGAATTGCAAATGTGTGCATTATTATTGGTTATTGTGAATATTGTGAATATGCTTGCATTTTCATTTTTTTGTTAGTTGTTTCTAGTTTTAGGAGTTTATTTTCATTATTTCTTACTAGCTTTTGTTTTTATTTTCTCTTGTTACTATGAATTCTCGCCCTTTTGGCTATGAGTTTGGTTCAAATTATGTTGTAGGAAATGGAAGATACAATGAAAACATGTATCAAGGTTGGGACAAACAAAGGTGGGAGGAGCCTCAAGCTTATAGACAACCATCTTGGCAACAACACTCTCCAGTGTACCATGAGCAACAACCATTTCACGATGCATATCAAGACAATGGATATAGTGGACTTACCTGTGACTACCAACAACCACCACCATATGTTTATGAACTCCCTTCTCAACATATTTGAGAACCACCATACTTACAAGCCCCCTACAATCAAACTCTTTCATATGGCCCTAACCCATATCAACCACACTAACCACCTTATGAGCCATATGAATCATACAAAGAACCACCCCAATTCTAACAGAATTACTCCCAAGAATCACCACCTCAATATACACCACCTCCAATGTATGAAAATTTTCAACCACAATATGAATTTTCTTTTCCACCACAACCTTCCATAGGAGAATGTCTATATCCATCAATCCAAGAGCACTATGATCCTACTTATGATAGCCAAGTGGAACAAGAGCCAATGGATCGTCTCAAGGAAGCAATGGATCAACTTCAAGCAACCATCCGTCAAAAATTTTACCCATGGGACTCATGCAACAAACAAAGCATTTCCACGAATGAATGTGGAATGTCAACCAAAAAGCGGAGCATGAATGAGATCTTGGAATCTTAACGTAAGAACAAGGGACTGGAGTGTGTTGTGCAACAAGTGGAAAAGATGGAGAGTGTTAAACCGCCACATTCTTATCATGATGAACCACCCTCCTATCATGAACCCTTCCTCCCAAGCAATAAACCCTCACATCCACTCCACTCTCCAATGGATGACACCCTTGGTATTCTTCTTCAAGGGCAAAGAGAGATGCAAAGGACGACATTAGAGTTCAGAGCCACCTTGACTGAGGTAGTAGATAATTTAGCCTCCCTGCACTTCAACACTCAAAGTACTCCCATGGCTACATGTGGAGAATCTAATGAAGCATGTAGCATGAAGGAGATATTAGGAACTCTGGTGGAAAATGAGGAATGTGATTTTGTACTGGAACAATTGGAGGAAGCCGTACTTGTTGAAGAGGAAGAAGTGGTTGAAGACTTAGGAGATGTTGAACCTCCATGGGAATCTAGACTTGTAGAGTACTCTTCCAAGAAGCTTGAAATTAATGTTAAGGAAGGTAGTGTACAACCTCCAAGGCATATTCCCTATGAAGAATTGGACAGAATAGATCAAGTGGCAAGTTCCCTTGGTGATGATGATCATGAATCAAGCCATCCTAGTAATAAATCTGCATCCACAAGTGAAACCCTTGAGTTTGAAGAACCTTCTCCTGATGAAATTGAAAACAACATTAAGGTAGATTTCTTTCAACCTCATATTTATGATTTGAGTTATGGAGAAGAGTTGGATGAATTCGGTGAGGAGGAGCTTGAAAGTGAAGAATCTTTTCAAAAGGTGGAAGCCCTTCGACAAGGTTGGACGGGAGTTGAATATGCTTTGTCAAGATTGTTGGAGACTTCTCTACCTAGGTTTCCATCTACTCCTTCATTTGAGTGGGTAAAACTTATATCTCTTAGATTTATTATCCCACTTGAGTATGGTATTCTTGAAACGGATGGCCAACTTAGGAGGCTTTGCGGAATGAAGCATAAGAGAAGGATGTTTAGTGGTTGGAGTTGCAAATCAAGACTCATCAAGGTTAAGATTTCAAGAGCTAGATTCAAGGGTTGGACTAGTGATCAATTGGTTGGATCTAAGAGAAGAGTTTGGTATTTCATTGAGAATTTGGATTGCTTGCCACCTGGTTGGAACAATGATGATCAACTTAAAACGGGTGTAGAAACAAGATTTGAAATCCCGGCATACAAGAAGATCAACTTTGGAAGCTCAACGCTTGTGAAGAACTTCATCAAGGCTTGGTGAATTCACTTGGAAATGTTGGAGCTTATTGGAAGTCCAAGCATTAGTGGAAGTTTCAAGATGAGTTCAAGTACAAGCCACCATGACAAGGAGCTCACCAAGTGTCCAACTTAAGGACTTTAACTAAAAGTGCTAGGTAGGAGACACCCCACCATGGTAAATTCTTCCTATTTTCTCTTTTATTTATATTGGTAATAAGCTGAATTTTTAATTTTTGTTAGGTTTATTTAGTTTAAGTTGCAGTTTCACTTGTTTAATAATGTCTGGCATTAATTTGATATCTTTTTAGTTTTTTTTTAAAAAAAACTTGGTGTGATGTGCACGCATCATATGGGATGCTCGCGCTCTCTGGTACAAAAACCCGAGAGTTGCGCGGGAACTGTGTGCATGTTGTGCGAGGAGCACAATTCACACTCATGCGTATGTATGACTGACGTGTACGCGTCACCTTCTCTTTTCTACTTTTCACGTATACGTGTGACTGATGCTTATGCGTCGCCTCTTATTCTGCTACCTACGCGTGCGCGTGGACGATGCTTATGCGTCACTTCCTGTTTTCCATTCCTCTTATTTCTTCTCTCCTTTCTTATTCTTTCCTATTTCCTTTCTTTTTCCTTTTCTTCTTCCTTTCTTTCTTTATTCTTCTCTAACTTTTTAAAATTTTACTTCTCATTTTTTATTATCTTTTTTTTCTTTTACTTATTGAATTTCCATACTTTCATTCATTGCATTTTAACTTTGTGCATGTTTTTATTTTCTTTTCTAAGTTTACTATTTTTTCCATTGGTATTGTATTTTCTTACTCAACTATTGAATATTTCTTACATTTTTTTGGTGCTTAATGACTTGTTTTACATTGTTGGGTGCTATTATTTATAGGTCAATGCTAATCTTTTATGACACTTGTATTTCTTTTGCGTTGATATGAACTTATATTGCCTTCCATGACCCACTCTCTCTCCCTCATTGTTGCAATTCTTGCACTATTGATATGTCATTTGCCTATATTATTTTTCTCACTTGTATGTTGTAGCTACCATGTAGTTGAGAACCTCATTATCATTGGGCATTAGCCCACCCATATTTTATTTATCACATATCTTTGTTTGTGGGTTATTCTTCTTCTTTTTTTTCTCTTCTTTCAGGATGACCACCAAGAAGGGAAAGGAAAAGCTTTTAAATGGGCCGACGAACAAGTCCATCCGCACAATCTTTGGAGAAAGTGTATCAGTTAGCACCCCGTCCACTTGCACATCTTTGCATGCATCGAGGATGGTGCAATCTTTAAGTGTGGGGAGGTCGATACCGACTTTTGTGGGTAACTATTTCCTGTCTCAACACCAATGTTTACTTTTCTTTGTTAGTTAATTGTTGCATTTGAATGATAGATTGCATGATACTTAGATTTTGTCCATATTTTACCACTACTTGATTGAAGTGATGAATTCTTTTCCAAGAAACTAATTTATAGCATTTCACTTATTTGAATTAAAATTTTTGTTGAACTTGCTTGAAGACTCTATTTTGGAACATGATTTAGAGTTCAAACACACAAAACTAGTGAGATTTAAACCTATTTGATTGGTTGCATCTTATCAATCAATATTTTTTTGTGTGTTGTTTTCTCTAAAATTGTGATCTTTGTCTTGCTTGATTTTATATTTCCATTGTTTGATGTATGCATGCACTTACGTGATTAAGGCCTTTGTTTCAGTGAGCTTATATACCTATATGGCCTTACCCTTTTCATTACCTTTGCAAACCAATGTTGAGCCTTTTTAACCCCATTTATTCTTTACTTTAACTCATCATTAACTCTAAGCAGAAAATAATGAATGACCTTAATTTGAATCTTTGGTTAGCTTAGACTAGTGAGAGTGCTCATGATTTAAGTGTGGGAAAATTAGATTTAGAAATATTTGGTTTGGGAATTGGGTGTTGTATATTTTTGTGAAAATGTGAAAAAATGGTTGAGCACATATTCTTGCATTAAATACCTTAATTATATGCATTGAGAAAAATAAAAAAAAAAAGAAAAAGAAAAAAAATAACAAAGAGAAAAAGAAAAGAAAAAGAGCAAATAATAAAAGGGGACAAAATGCCCCAAAGTAAATGGTGATAGCAATGCATATGCATTGTACTCAAAATTAGGATGCATGAATATATGGCAAAACATAGTTAATGGGTAGTTAGATTTTATATTCTAATTACATGGATTGTCTTAGGTTAGGTGGGAAGTTTAGGTTAATCAGGGATTCAGATTTTAGTCCATTTGACAAAATACAATTCTACCTTGACCCTAACCCCATTATAACCCTTGAAAAGACCTATTGATATGTGTATTTGTACATTAAATTTTTTTTATTGGTAGACGAAGATCAAGCCTTAGAAAGCAAGATTAGTAGAAAATTGAGAGAATCAAACCTTAAACACCTGAGCGATTAGAGTGTATACACTTCCAGTGAGGGTTCGATGCTCGATTCTTTGTTTCCGGCTTTCATGAGCTATCTTCTTTTGCAAGCCTATTTGTACTTCATTATATGATTTGAACTAGTGGAATCCAGTTCATATTTGTTCTTAAAAGATTTATTTGCTTTTAACCAAGTAGGTAACAGCATTTTGCATTTAGTTGCATTCATATAAATAGGAATCATTTCATCAATTCTACCATTCCTCTTCACCCCCTTTATAGCTTCTCTTGAGCTTAGCATGAGGACATGCTAATGTTTAAGTGTGGAAAGATTGATAAACCACTATTTTATGGTTTATTTTGTATTAAATTGAGTGGATTTTATCCATTATTCTCACACTTATGCATATAATTTGCATGTTTTACATTTTCCTTCCTAATTTTGTGCTATAATTGAAAACATGCTTCTTTGGCCTTAAATTTGCTAATTTTAATTCTCTCTTATTACCATTCGATGCCTTGATATGTTGTTAAGTGTTTTCAGGGTTTATAGTGCAGGAATGGCTTAGAGGATGGAAAAAAAAGCATGCAAAAGTAGAAGGAACACAAGAAATTGAAACTTTGAGAATCTGGTAGTTACGCGTACGCATGGACGACACGTACGCGTGATTGAGCCAATGTCCAAACGACGCGCACACGTGGCTGACACCTACACGTGGCCAGTGAAAAGTCCAGTAAGGCGTACGCATGGCTAACGCGTACGCATGACGAGCGTCACATGCTGCAATTTACAGAAAATGCTGGGGCAATTTCTGGGCTACTTTTGACCCAGTTTCAAGCCCGAAAATACAGATTAGAGACTGTAGAGTGGAGCTGGAAGGGGACTAACTTTCATTCACACATTAGGTTTTAGATGTAGTTTTCTAGAGAGAGATACTCTCTCATCTCTCTAGGTTTTAGGGTTTCTTTTAGTTTCAGTCCTTCTCAAATTCATATTTCTACCTTACTTTAATTTAGTTTTCTTCTACTTTTATTGGTTGTAATACTTTAGTTTATCTATTTCTCTTCTTGATTTCCTTATGTTGCCAATTTAGTTTATGAATTCTTCTTGTTTCCTTTAATCCATATTAATGCAATTTATGTTTTCATGTTTATGATTGCTTTTTTTAATTTGTTATTATTGTTCCCTCTTGCAATTGTTAGCCTTAGTTTTTTCTATGTCTTGTTAGTTTTCTATGTTTTTATTTTATGCCTTCCAAGTGTTTGATAAAATGCTTCGGTAAATTTTAAATTAGATTTTTATGTTCTTGACTTGGATTGATTAATTAGAGACTTTTGAATTGTCAAAGTTTCTTGTTGAATGGTAATTGAAGATTACCGGTTAGCTTAAATTTCATTAAATCTAGTCTTTCAATATGAATTGACTAGGACTTGTGAACTCAAGTTGATTGTATGCACTTGACCTTTCTCCGCTGGTTAGAGGTTAACTAAGTGAAGGTAATTCACATTTACCATCACAATTAAAGATGATAATGAGGATAGGACTTTTAATTCTCTTTCCTTGTGATGATAAGTCATCTTAGCCTAGTTTTACTAGTCTTTTTCTTTGATTTTCATTTGGTTTTATGCACTTTCTTGAGCCACAAGTAAGCCATTTGAGTGGAATTTCATGTTTCCTTAGATTCAATCAACCATGGATTAATTGATGCATTTTCATGAGTTTTTGTGCCATAATTGCTTATATGACAAGAAGAAGAATAACTCTCATGATTATGGCATAGCTTTGATACAATTATTGATTGATGATAGGTAGACTAAAGCTTGGAAGAAGGTTGCAAGAATGGGCTTGGAAAGAAGGGATTCACGTTTGAGCTCACGTTTGCCTCAAACGTGAGTAGCAGCTGAAAAACACCCTGGAGGTCGCCCACGTTTGCGCCAATGTTTGCCTCAAACGTTGAGGCAAACGTTGGTTGAAGATGAAGCAGGGGGAGGGCCAACGTTTTCTCCAGTGTTTGCCTCAAACGTGAGGTCAAACGCTGGCGCCTGAACACCACTCCAAGAAGACAATGTTTGCGCCAACGTTTGCCTCAAACGTGAGGTCAAATGTTGGCGCCAAAAAAAGAAGAAAGATCACCCCTGGGCACAGCAACGTTTGCGCCAACGTTTGCCTCAAACGTGAGGTCAAACGTTGGCTACATTTTAGCATGGAAGAGCATGGAAGAGCACCTTGTTTGATGCCTTGGTTGAGCCATGTTTGTGCCAATGTTTGCCTCAAACGTTAGGCCAAATATTGGCCAAAAGAGAAGCTTGGAGGAAGCCACGTTTGAGCTCACGTTTGACCTCAAACACTGGCTCAAACGTGGATGACAGTAGAGTGGCCGAACTGCATAATGCCACACATGAAGATATTTGAGTCAACATTTGCCTCAAACGTTGACTCAAACGTGAATGGTTCATGGCCCGGTTCACAAGTGGATTTCTTTCCAACACCAAGAGCAATCAACGGAGGCTACTATCAACCCAATTCCATCAAGGCCAAGGCCCAAATTCAAGGCTCCATGATCATTTGAAGAAAGTGTATAAATAGCTTAGGATTTGAAGATTTAGGGGGCTTTTTCCTGGGAGTTTTGCTGAGTAGTTTTGGAGAGCTTTTGGTTTTGAGTTATTTTGAGATTCTGAGTCTTGAGGAAGGAGAATTGAATTATCTTCCTCTTAGTTTTCTTGTTTTCAATTTCATTTACACTTGTCTTGAATCTTGGGTTGAAGAATTGAGGAAATTCTGTCTCAATCTCACCTTGAGATCTCTCTGCCTCACTTTACTGCAACTTTTGGAAATTGAGTTTGGATTTGCTTCTTCTTCTGTTTGATCTTTAATTTCTCTTCAATTATTTTCTAAATTTTGATCTAGGAAGGCATTGATATCTAGACTCGGTTATCTAGTCTCTTGAGTCCTGAGATCTGAAATTTTCATCTTAACTTCACTGTTGAATGCTTCACCAAGTTCATTTACGTTTCATTTGAGATCCGGTTCATTCCAATTCATAGTCTGTTAGTTGAGATTTACTTTTCCTTGTTTAATTTCTATAATCCCATATCCCTAACTCATTTAAGATTCAAGCAATTTAAGATTTCTTGCACTTTAAGCTTCTGCAATTTACATTTCTTGCAATTTAAGTTTCTGTAATTTACTTTACTTACACTTTAAGATTCAGCTCTTTTTTCTTTTGCTCTCTTTAATTTTCTGCAATTCACCCACTCCCCTTTACATTTCATGCAATTTAGCTTCTGTCAATTACAAATCATTCAAATCAACTCTTGTTTGCTTGACTAAATCAACCACTAAGCTAAAATTGCTCAATCCTTCAATCCCTGTGGGATCGACCTCACTCCCGTGAGTTTTATTACTTGATGCGACCCGGTATACTTGTCGGTGAATTTTGTGTCGGATCGTTTTCCGCATATCAAGTTTTTGGCGCCGTTGCCGGGGATTGAAATAGATTGACAATGATTAAGCGAAGTGGTAGTTTAGATCAAGCACTTTTTCTTTATTTTTGACTAACCTACTAACTGTTTGAAGATTTGCCTAAGCTAACCAAAACTTCATTCTAGAAATAGATTGAAGTTTCACTGTTTGCTGGTTCTGTGTTTTTGTGCTTTGTTTGTATGACAGATACAAGAAGAGCTATACCAACCTTTCATGAACTAGATGAACGAACCCTCAGGAGATTAAGAAGAGCTGAAAGAGGGAAAAACATTGTTGGAGAGGAGGAGTCAGAAGAAGAATTTCAAGATATGGAAGAACATTCAACTAATCCACCAAATCCACCAGGAGGAGCAGCCAATAACAACAACAATCCACCACAAAGGAGAGTTCTGGCTTCCTATACATTTGCAAATCCTAGGCATTGTGGAAGCAGCATTTTAACTCCAAATGTTATTGCAAATAATTTTGAACTAAAGCCATAACTCATCACCTTAGTTCAAAATAATTGCTCTTATAGAGGAGGACCACTTGAAGACCCCAACCAACACTTGTCTACTTTCCTGAGGATTTGTGACACTGTCAAAACTAATGGAGTGCATCCTGACAGCTACAAACTACTGCTATTTCCCTTCTCTCTCAGAGACAAAGCCACTCAATGGTTGGAGTCCTTCCCAAGAGACAGCATCAACAATTGGGACGATTTGGTAACCAAATTCCTTGCCAAATTTTACCCACCTCAAAGAATCATTAGGTTGAAGACTGAGGTACAAACATTCACACAAATGGAGGCTGAACCCATCTATGAGGCATGGGAGAGATAAAGGCTCTAATCAGGAAATGTCCTCCTGAAATATTCACTGAGTGGGATAAGTTGCAGAATTTCTATGAAGGCTTAACATTGAAATCCCAGGAAGCATTGGATCACTCAGCTGGAGACTCTTTGCAACTCATGAAAACTGCATAGGAAGCTCAAAATTTCATTGATATGGTGGCCAAAAACTAGTATTTCTTTGCTCACTAAAGGCAACACCAACCATCACAGAGAAAGGGAGTACTAGAACTAGAAGGAGTGGACTCCATTTTGGCTCAAAACAAGATGATGCAACAACAAATTCAACAACAGTTTGAACAAATGGCCAAGAAGATTGACAGCCTCCAAGTTGCAGCAGTTAACACAAGCCAACCATCAACTGCTTGGGGGCAGAATGAGGAGAACCAAGAAGAACAGCAACAAGAACAAGTGCAATATATGCATAACCAAAACTCTGGACAGAATGAAGTGTATACTGACACCTACAATCCATCTTGGAAAAACCACCCAAACCTTAGGTGAGGAGACAATCATAACCAGAATCAATAACCATGGCAGAGAAACTTAAATCAAAACACTCCAAGAAACAACCAAAACTACAACCAGTAGCCAACTAACCAAAATCCTTACAGAAAACCCCAAAACAATTACCCAAACTCTAACCATTATCCAGCTAACAACCAACCCACTAACCAAAATAATTACCATCAACCATCAACACCCCACAACCAACCAATCTCACAAGATTCTTAGAGGATTACTAATCTAGAGATGCTCATGGAAAATATGATGAAGAACCAAGAAATGACCACAAAGAACCATGAAGCCTCCATGAAGAGTCTAGAGAGGCATATTAGGCACATCTCCAAGCAGATTTTTGTTAAGTGACCCTCAAGCTCACTACCAAGTGATACAATTCCAAATCCTAAGGAAGAGTGTAAGGCAATACAGCTAAGGAGTGGAAAGATCCTGGTGAAGAATGAAGAAGCAACTAAGAAGCCAAAGGAAAGTGACAAGAAACAAGCTGAAGAAGAGGCATCCAATGATAAAGAAGTAACAGCAAGTAAGTAGACCTCAGAGGAGCTCAAAGAAAAGGAAGATCAGCCACAAAAATCAAGGAAAGAGAAGGAAGTAATGAGAGAGCCAACCAAGGAACAAAGGCAGGAAGTAAACTTCACACCTCCACTGCCATATCCTCAAAGATTCCACAAAAAAGCAAAGGATCAGCACTTTCATAAGTTCCTTGAGACTTTCAAGAAGCTAGAGATCAACATTCCCTTGGCTGAGGCATTGGAGCAAATACCTTTGTATGCCAAGTTCTTGAAGGAGCTTATCAACAAGAAAAGAAATTGGCTGGAGAAGGAGACTGTGCTGCTCACTGAAGAATGTAGCACTGTGCTTCAAAAGGGAATCCCACCAAAGCTTAAAGATCCAGGGAGTTTGGTAGTTGCTTGCACCATAGGCAAAATGACATTAGACAAGGCTCTTTGTGATCTTGGAGCTAGTATCAACCTAATGCCCCTGTCCATGATGAGGAAGCTTGCTATAGAAGAACTCAAACCCACTAGGATGTCACTAGTCATGGCCGATAGATCAATCAAGACACCTAATGGAATTGTGGAGAATCTGTTAGTGAAGGTTGGGGAGTTTATCTTCCCTGCGGATTTTGTGATCTTAGACACTGAAGAGGAAGGAAATAATTCAATCATCTTGGGAAGATCATTTCTAGCAACTGCAAGAGCTATTATTGATGGAAAAAGGAGAGATGATCTTCAGAGTACACAATGAGCAAATGGTCATAAATGTTTTCAAGTCCATGCAGCACCCGCCTAAGCAAGAGGATTACTTGAGAGTAGACATGATAGAAAGCCTGGTGGAAGAAATGTTAGATACTAATCATCATGAGCAGGAAACGGAAAGTAACCAAGAGACAACAAAGGAACAAATAGCCGAAATCTCCATTGATAAAGAGGTGAAGCCAGACAAGAAGGAAGAAATACAAAAACAAGAATTGAAGCCATTACCCACCCATCTCAAATATGCATTCCTTGGCACATCAGAGAGTTTTCCAGTGATCATCAATTCGTCCTTGACAAAAAAAAGAAGAAGGAGAACTTCTTGATGTACTCAAAGCTCACAAAGATGCTTTAGGATGGACCATTGACGACCTGAAAGGCATCAGCCCTGCAGTGTGTATGCATAAGATCCTCATGGAGGACAATTCCAAACCAGTGGTTCAACCTCAGAGAAGGATAAATCCCATAATGAAGGAAGTTGTCCAGAAGGAAGTAATGAAGCTGTAGAATGCAGGGATAATCTATCCTATCTCTGATAGCTCATGGATAAGCCCAGTTCAAGTAGTGCCAAAGAAGGGTAGTACGACAGTCATTGTTAATGAGAAGAATGTACTCATTCCTACAAGAACTGTGACAGGATGGAGGATGTGTATTGATTATAGGAGGTTGAATGATGCCACACGCAAAGATCATTTCCCACTTCCCTTCATTGACCAGATGCTCGAAAGATTGGCTGGCCATGCTTACTATTGCTTCCTGGATGGTTATTCTGGGTATAATTAGATAGTGGTAGATCCAAAGGACCAAGAAAAGAATTCATTTACATGTCCATTTGGAGTTTTCGCCTATAGAAGGATGCCATTTGGGCTTTGCAATTCCCCTGCCACCTTTCAAAGGTGTATGCTTTCTATTTTTTCAGATATGGTTGAAAAGTTTTTAGAGGTCTTCATGGATGACTTTTCTGTTTTTGGTGATAATTTCAATGCTTGCCTGAAACATCTAACTCTTGTCTTGAAACGATGCCAAGAAACTAATTTGGTTTTGAACTGGGAGAAGTGCCATTTCATGGTGCCCGAAGGGATTGTTCTTGGTCACAAAGTTTCAAGAAAAGGGATAGAGGTTGACAAGGCAAAAGTGGAGATCATAGAAAAACTCCCTCCACCAACTAATGTGAAATCTGTTAGAAGTTTCTTGGGGCATGTAGGATTTTATAGAAGGTTTATCAAGGATTTTTCTAAAATAGCTAAACCTTTGAGTAATATTCTGATGATTGATACTCCTTTTGTTTTTTATGAAAATTGCCAGCATGCCTTTGAAACTTTAAAACATAGACTCACAACAGCACCAATCATCACACCCCCGGATTGGGAACTACCTTTTGAACTCATGTGTGATGCAAGTGACATTGCAATTGGTGCTGTGCTTGGACAAAAGAAGGGAAACCTGCATCATGTCATATATTATGCAAGTAAAGTGTTGAATGAGGCTCAAAAAAATTACACCACAACAGAGAAGGAATTATTAGCTGTAGTTTATGCATTTGATAAGTTTAGATCATACTTGATAGGATCCAAAATTGTGGTTTATACTGACCATGCTACCCTTAAGTATTTAATGTCAAAACAGGATACTAAACCAAGACTTATCAGGTGGATATTACTCCTACAATAGTTTGATATTGAAATAAAGGACAGAAAGGGCACTGAAAACCAAGTTGCTAATCATTTATCGAGGCTACCACAAGAAACAATTCAAGAAGCCTCACAGTCTGTGAATGAAAGCTTTCCAGATGAACATTTATTGCAGATCCAACAAGCACCTTGGTTCGATGACGTAGCAAACTACAAAGTGGGGAGGAAAATACCTCAAGAATTTTCTAAGCAACAAGTGAAGAAGCTAATCAATAAAGCAAGAAAGTTCTTGTGGGATGAACATTTCCTGTTCAAGAGATGTTCTGATGGAGTTATTAGGAGATGTGTCCCTGAGAGTGAAATAAGAGATATATTGTGGCATTGTCATGGCTCAGCCTATGATGGACACTTTGGCCCAAAAAGAACAGCTGCAAAGATACTGCAGAGTGGGTTCTATTGGCCAACTATCTTCAAAGATGCCAGAGAGTTTGTTCACCAATGCAACGAATGCTAGAGAGCAGGAGGATTGATGAGAAGGAATGAGATGCCTCAGAATTTCATTCTGAAAGTAGAATTATTTGATCTATGGGGCATTGATTTCATGGGACCATTCCCCCTTCATATTCTTTCAGATATATTTTGGTGGCAGTAGAGTACGTCTCAAAGTGGGTGGAAGCCATGGCCACAACCACTTGTGATGCACAAATTGTCCTTCAATTCCTTAAGAAGCATATTTTCACTAGATATGAAGCTCCCAAGGGTCTTGTGAGTGATGGTGGTGGCCATTTTTGCAACAAACAGATGGAGAAACTCCTCCATAAATATGGATTCATTCATAAAGTAGCCATGCCATATCACCCCCAGACCAATGGACAGGATGAATTAGCAAATAGGGAATTGAAGAAGATCTTGGAGAAGACAGTAGGAAGTACAAGAAAAGATTGGGCTCGGAAACTAGAGGATGCACTCTGGGCATACAGGACAGCTTTCAAAACTCCCATTGGGAAATCCCCCTTTCAGCTATTATATGGCAAATCTTGTCACCTCCCTGTAGAGCTTGAACACAAAGCTTTTTGGGCTACTAAACTCCTAAACCTTGACTCTGAAGCAGCAGGGGAGAAAGGTTGTTGCAACTAAATGAGCTGGATGAATTTAGGCTAGAAGCCTATGAAAATGCCAAGATATACAAGGAAAAAGCCAAGAGGTGTCATGACAGGAAGATCTTGAAGAAAGAATTCAAACCTGGGCAGCAAGTACTCTTGTACAACTCACGACTCAAGATGTTCCCTGGCAAGCTTAAATCTAAGTAGACTGGTCCATATTTGGTAACCAAGGTTTTTCCTTATGGGAGTATTGAATTGTTAGACGAAGCAACAAAGAGTCAATTTACAGCAAATGGTCACAGAGCAAAGCTGTACTTAGGAGGACAATGGGACAAGGAAAAAGAGGTTCAGAGCCTACAGCCTTCTTGAAGCAAAAATGAAGGATGTCAAGCTAGTGACATTAAAAGAGCGCTTGTTAGGAGGCAACCCAACCTGGGGTAGTTTTCTTTTCATAGCTTTTTCAATAAAAATGTTGAATAATTGGTATGCATTGCAAGAAGCTAAGTTTGGTGTTGTACATCAAAACAACTTAAGGGAGAATGAAGGAGTCTAAGTTTGGTGTTCCACCAAAATCTCATTTAAAAGCACATTCTCACTTCTTGCACAATGTTAGCTCCAAGCAATCAGATAAATTATTCAACCATTTAACTGCTTTCTAGTTTTAACTCCATAACCTTTAGCAAGGACACAAGATTTTACATATAGCTAACCTGTTGCATCAGAGGCAGTGGCAAGAAATTAAGTTTGGTGTTCCCACACCAAATTAAATCCAAAAGCCACACTCAAGTTATGCATACTAACCAGTTACCTAAGGGCTTGAGAAGCAAGCAACTTTTGAGAATTGTGCAGGGAACTAACCACCATTTGAAGACATTATGCATCATAACTCAAAAGGAGCACAACAGAAAGAAGTAAGCAAGGCTATGGGACTTGAAGATAGAGTGGAAGAAACAATGAACAAAGCTAGGTTTTGGCAAGGGTCAACAAACACAGACATGGATACAAGAAACACCAGAAATCAAGCAAATGAAAAGAAAAAGAAAAAGCAAGATAATTGAAAGGTGGACCTGCTCCTTGTTCATCACTCTAAAGAAAAAGCATGCATCTTGTTTGTTTAAGAGTCTTTGCATCTTTAGTAGTCATTTCAAGTAGTAATCTTTGCATTATGTTTGTCGTTCTTGCAATAAGTAAGCCAGTCTAAGTGTGTGCTTGTGTGTTTACTTTCACTTAACTAATGCATGCTCTATCCCCTGTATCTTTTCAATTCAAAAAAAAAGTGTTTGAAACATGAAGTAAGATGGTTCATTGCTAGCTAGAAGTCAAATAATAGTAAGTGGTGGCATGTATGTATGATTGTGTGGTAGCTTATTTTTAGTGAATAAAAGGACTAGACTGTTTCACTTTTAAGTAAAAAGTAGCTCACTGTCTATGAATCTCAAAAATAAAAGTCCTTGATTGAAAAGAAAAACAAGTAGGAATGAGAAAAGCCAAAAGTGGCAGCAAGAAAAAAAAAGAAGGAATAAAGCTAGACACCAATAGCTTGAACCTTAGAATATATGCCTGTGGTATCTTTGTACTAGGATCTGCTTGGATTATTAAGTTCTTTGGAGTGCATCAACACTTGGTAACTTGGGTTAACTAACCCGGGATTATCAACTGAAAATCTATTATCAAAAGCAACTTAGTTACAAGACATTTAGTGACCCAAAGAGGTGCTGGACATCAATGTTCTAAGAAGGAATGTGAGCCAAGTGTCTATAGTGAATAACGTGTCAAGCATAAATAAAGAAAAGAGCTTGTTACACATGACACTGAACTAAAGCTTATAGAAAAAAAATAGTAATCAAGGACAAAGTAATAATGAGAGGTCATAGCAGTGTGTTGCTTGATGCTTGGAGGAGATTTTCTAGGCCTATATGTCAATAAGAAGTGAGTAGTTACATATCTGCATAAAAGCCCATGAGCTACCAATAATACTCTGCTAGCATGAGCATTCTCTTCCTTTTTCATTCTTTCTTCTTAATAATTCTGTTCTTGCTTGGGGACAAGCAAGCTGTAAGTTTGGTGTTATGATGACAAGTCATCTTAGCCTAGTTTTACTAGTCTTTTTCTTTGATTTTCATTTGGTTTTATGCACTTTCTTGAGCCACAAGTAAGCCATTTGGGTGGAATTTCATGTTTCCTTAGATTCAATCAACCATGGATTAATTGATGCATTTTCATAAGTTTTTGTGCCATAATTGCTTATATGACAAGAAGAAGAATAACTCTCATGATTATGGCATAGCTTTGATACAATTGTTGATTGATGATAGGTGGAATAAAGCTTGGAAGAAGGTTGCAAGAATGGGCTTGGAAAGAAGGGATTCACGTTTGAGCTCACATTTGCCTCAAACGTGAACTCAAACGTGAATGGTTCATGGCCCGGTTCACAAGTGGATTTTTTCCCTGGAGGTCACCCACGTTTGCGCCAACGTTTGCCTCAAACGTTGAGGCAAACATTGGCTGAAGATGAAGCAGGGGGAGGGCCAACGTTTGTGCCAGCGTTTGCCTCAAACGTGAGGTCAAACGCTGGCACCTGAACACCACTCCAAGAAGGCAACGTTTGCGCCAACGTTTGCCTTAAACGTGAGGTCAAACATTGGTGCCAAAAAAAGAAGAAAGATCACCCCTGGGCACAGCAACGTTTGCGCCAACGTTTGTCTCAAACGTGAGGTCAAACGTTGGCTACA
Organism: Arachis duranensis; assembly: GCF_000817695.3. Lineage (NCBI taxonomy): Eukaryota > Viridiplantae > Streptophyta > Magnoliopsida > Fabales > Fabaceae > Arachis > Arachis duranensis. Next base: position 61,395,233 of record NC_029773.3, read on the forward strand.
TTTTAGCATGGAAGAGCATGGAAGAGAACCCTGTTTGATGCCTTGGTTGAGCCATGTTTGTGCCAACGTTTGCCTCAAACGTTAGGCCAAATGTTGGCCAAAACAGAAGCTTGGAGGAAGCCACGTTTGAGCTCACATTTGATCACAAATGCTGGCTCAAACGTGGATGACAACAGAGTGGCCGAACTGCATAATGCCACACACGAAGACGTTTGAGTCAACGTTTGCCTCAAACGTTGACTCAAATGTGAATGGTTCATGGCCCGGTTCACAAGTGGATTTCTTCCCAACACCAAGAGCAATCAACGGAGGCTACTATCAACCCAATTCCATCAAGGCCAAGGCCCAAATTCAAGGCTCCATGATCATTTGAAGAAAGTGTATAAGTAGCTTAGGATTTGAAGATTTAGGGGGCTTTTTCCTCGGAGTTTTGCTGAGTAGTTTTGGAGAGCTTTTGGTTTTGAGTTATTTTGAGATTTTGAGTCTTGGGGAAGGAGAATTGAATTCTCTTCCTCTTAGTTTTCTTGTTTTCAATTTCATTTACACTTGTCTTGAATCTTGGGTTGAAGAATTGAGGAAATTCTGTCTTAATCTCACCTTGAGATCTCTCTGCCTCACTTTACTGCAACTTTTGGAAATTGAGTTTGGATTTGCTTCTTCTTCTGTTTGATCTTTAATTTCTCTTCAATTATTTTCTAAATTTGGATCTAGGAAGGCATTGAGATCTAGACTCGGTTATCTAGTCTCTTGAGTCCTGAGATCTGAAATTTTCGTCTTAACTTCACTGTTGAATGCTTCACCAAGTTCATTTACGTTTCATTTGAGATCCGGTTCATTCCAATTCATAGTCTGTTAGTTGAGATTTACTTTTCCTTGTTTAATTTCTACAATCCCATATCCCTAACCCATTTAAGATTCAAGCAATTTACGATTTCTTGCACTTTAAGCTTCTGTAATTTACATTTCTTGCAATTTAAGTTTCTGCAATTTACATTACTTGCACTTTAAGATTCAGCTCTTTTTCCTTTTGCTCTCTTTAATTTTCTGCAATTCACCCACTCCCCTTTACATTTCATGCAATTTAGCTTCTGTCAATTACAAATCATTCAAATCAACTCTTGTTTGCTTGACCAAATCAACCACTAAGCTAAAATTGCTCAATCCTTCAATCCCTGTGGGATCGACCTCACTCCCGTGAGTTTTATTACTTGATGCGACCCGGTATACTTGCCGGTGAGTTTTGTGTCGGATCGTTTTCCGCACATCACCTTGCTAAGAGCTTTCTTAGTTATTAGTTTATTTTTTTGCCATTTTACTTTTTTGTTTCTTATTACAAAACCCAAAAATATGCTTTTCCATAGCCAATAATAAACATACTTCCGTGTAATTCCTTGGGAGACGACTCGAAGTTTAAATACTTCGGTTAATTTTTTTGGGTTTGCTTGAGTGACAAACTTTCTAAACGTTGATTGAGGTTTAATTGTCGCTTTAGAACTATACTTGGAATGCGATATTTTTGTGAAAATCTTTACCGACATATTTCCTCCGTCATTGACGAAAAAATTTACTTCTTCGTTAATAACTACCGGTATGTGCACCAGGTCGTATCAAGTAATAAAACTCACACAACTAGGAAATGGCTTAATACCAATAGATTTACAGACAGATTTGGTCTATATTACATATGGATTTTTGGTTACCGACAGATTTTATCTCTCTGTAAAAGCCTCATTGAAAATTTTTTACCGATGGATTTTTTCGTCGGAGATTACCGACGGAATTTTACCTGTTACCGACAGATTTTCCCTCGGTAAATTATCTCCTCCATTTTCCTGAAACATCGAACTTTCTGACGGATTTTAAGTAGGTAATTACAGACAGATTTTCTGTCGGTAATTACAGACAAATTTTTTTATGAATTTTTTATCGGTAATTACAGATAAATTTTTCGATGAAAAGTCCGTCGGTAATTAGAGACAGATTTTCTGTCGGAAATTACAGACAGGTTTTCTGACGGATTTTCTGTCAGTAATTAGAGACAGATTTCTAATAGATTTTCTGTCGGTAATTTGAGCCTTAGAATACCATCCCAAACTCTGAATATGAACAGAAAATTCGTCTGTAAATCCGTTAGTAAGATAAAATAAATTTTTTTTTAGATTTTTTCATTGCAAAAATAAACCTGTTTTCATACAAAATAAATATAAATTTAAACAAGTTCATCGTATTAGCAAATTAAAAGAAAAGTACTATCAACAAGCAAGTCAATATAATTCAAAATATAAACAAAGTATATTGATACAACAACTATAATAATAAGTAACCATATATTAGCAAAGTGTATTGATACATCAACTATGATTCAAAATATAAACTCAGTGTATTGTTTAACTATACTACATCAAAAACAAAAGAAGATTCTGTTTTCAAAGTTCCACAATGACAAACCCCATTTTGAGGGTTTATCTTGTGCTAATTTCAAAGGGGTTTATCAATGATTTCACACACTTTCCGCATGAAAATACAAGGAATTGCATTCTTTTCCTAGTTTTGCCTCATGAATGAAAACATGCTTATTTTGCACTAAAATAGATACATTTCTAATCTTCTCTTGATGCCATTCGATGCCGTGACTTGTGTGTTAAGTGGTTTCAGGATATAGAGTAGGAATGGACAGGAAAAGAAAAGGAAGACGGGTGCAAAAGGAAGAAAGCATGAGAATTAGGCTTTGGTAATTTCCACATGGGCGCGTGCGCGCACCTGGCGCACCCGCGCGGATGAGAGCAACGTGTAGCCGAGACTAAGAGCCAAGCCACGAGCCGGTTTGAGTGGCGGCTAAGCCAGGATCCTCAGGGATGCGCACGCGTACATCACGCCTCCGCGCACAATACAAGACGCCTCAACAGGCGCGTACGCGTACCTTGCGCGTGCGCGCCGATTTGCGAATGTGTTTTTTTAAGAAGTCACGTGACTTAAGCATAGAGGTAGTTGAGGATCCCACTTTTGGGAAAATGCTTTGGCGGGAAAAGGCTTAAGAGGACCAAGGGGGCAAGGGTAAAAGACACTTAGTTCATTTTCTAGTTTTAGAGATATTTTGGGGGGAGAGAGGAGAGAGGACTCAAGTTCTTACTAGGGTTCTTCTTCATCAAAATTCTGGATTTTTACCCATTCCTTGGTGAGATCCATTGCAACTTTCATTTCACTTTGTTCATGTAATAGGTTTTCTCTTCCAATTTCAAGTTGTAGTTGTAATTGCTAAAATTCCTTGGATCTAGGATTCAACTTTATGATTTTTGGATTCCATTGATGTTTTGAGATTTTGATCCTCATTATTGCTCCTTGACAATTGTTTGTTGTTAATTCCTTGTATTGCAATATCTTTAATTCTACTTTTCTCTTCATTTTACTATGACCTTCCTTCTTGCTCATTACATGTTTGATAAAATGTCAACACTAACTATGGAGTAGAATTTTTACACTTGGCATAGGGTTTGGTCATTGGAATAAGTTGAATAGTTGTGTCAATGGTTGATTTGGAGTTAGCGATTGCCAATTGACTTGGAGTGCACTAAAGCTAGATTCCCATGAGGTGAAGCTAGAACTTGTGACTCAAGTTGATCGTTTTCATTTGATTTTCCTCTACACTTGGGGGATAACTAAATGGAGCAAGACCTAATTGTTGTCAACATTGAGTGGACTATAATGATAAGATTTCTAATGCCAACCCTAAGTCAAGTCCTTTTGATAATTGATTGTTTGTTTCTCATTACTTTGCTAAGACCTTCAAAGAACTCAAACAAGGCTTACTAAATCAATAAGATGCACACTTTGGCAATTCCAAGGGAGAACGACTCGGGAGACTAGTACTCTCGGATATAGATTGTAGATTTGTTTGATGATGGATTTTGCGTTGGTTTAGACTATACTACGATTGATCACTTGATAAATTCTATACCGACAAAAATTCATTTGTCACACAACTTATTGGCAGCGTGTAGAAATCTTACAACTGATTCAATGCAGTACAAGAGCTTATATTATGCAGAATAGACCCTACAAGATGGTTGTTGGCAATATTCCTGAACATAAGAAACAGGAGGAACTTAATACAACTGACACACAAAGAAGTGATTCTTTTTATTCTTTTGAAATAAGAATGAATCATACTCAAAATTCAAAAAGGTGTTCAAGTTTTCCAAACTCATTAGGAATTCTAACCACCAGTTGATTGTCATTTAATTGCCTACAATAACAAATTAGTTTTAAATAATTACATGCAGTGAAAAGAGGACTAAGATTATACAATCAGAAACAGACTCACAAGTAGCTCAATTTCGACATGTTGCCAAGTTCTGCAGGTATTAGACCAGTAAGCTTGTTTCCATGAAGGTACCTATATAGTCAACGTGCCCAAGATAGAACAAATAGTGAAGCAATTTCAGTCTTCTTTAAAACTATGATTTTTATAACATTTTTTCCTTTTATTATAATGAAAATATATTTTGATTACATAATCTTTAAGAAATTTGGTTATAAGTGTGAATTGGGTTTGATTATTGATGAGCGGATAATTTATACGCTTTTTGGCATTGTTTTTAGGTAGTTTTTAGTAGGATCTAGCTACTTTTAGGGATATTTTCATTAGTTTTTATGCTAAATTTACATTTCTGGACTTTACTATGAGTTTGTGTGTTTTTCTGTGATTTCAGGTATTTTCTGGCTAAAATTGAGGGACCTGAGCAAAACTCTGATAAAAGGCTGACAAAGGATTGCTGATGCTGTTGGATCCTGACCTCCCTGAACTCAAAATGAATTTTCTGGAGCTACAGAACTATAAATGGCGCACTCTCAATGGCGTTGGAAAGTAGACATCCAGAGCTTTCCATCAATATATAATAGTCCATACTTTATTCGAGATTAGACGACGCAAACTGGCGCTCAACGCCAGTTCCATGCTGCATTCTGGAGTCAAACGCCAGAAACACGTCACGAACCAAAGTTGAACGCCAGAAACATGTTACAACTTGGCGTTCAACTCCAAAAGAAGACCCTGCACGTGTAAAGCTCAAGCTCAGCCCAAGCACACACCAAGTGGGCCCCAAAAGTGGATTTCTGCATCAGTTACTTACTTCTGTAAACCCTAGTAGCTAGTCTAGTATAAATAGGACATTTTACTATTGTATTAGACATCTTTGGTCTCAGTTTTATTCTATTATTCATCTTAGGAGACTATTGATCATGTTTATAGGGGCTGGCCATTTGGCCATGCCTGGACCATCACTTATGTATTTTCAACGGTGGAGTTTCTACACACCATAGATTAAGAGTGTGGAGCTCTGGTGTACCTTAAGTTTTAATGCAATTACTACTATTTTCTATTCAATTCAGTTTATTCCTGTTCTAAGATATTCGTTGCACTTCAATATGATGAATGTGATGATTTGTGACACTTATCATTATTCTCACCTATGAACGCGTGACTGACAACCACTTCTGTTCTACCTTAGACCGGGCGCTTATCTCATGGATTCCTTAATCAGAATCTTCGTAATATAAGCTAGAATTGATGGCGGCATTCATGAGAATCTGGAAAGTCTAAACCTTGTCTGTGGTATTCCGAGTAGGATTCAAGGATTGAATGACTGTGACGAGCTTCAAACTCGCGATTGTTAGGCGTGATGACAAACGCAAAAGAATCAATGGATTCTATTTCAGCATGATCGAGAACCGACAGATGATTAGCCGTGCTGTGACAGAGCATTTGGACCTTTTTCACTGAGAGGATGGGATGTAGCCATTGACAACGGTGATGCCCTAAATACAGCTTGCCATGGAAAGGAGTAAGAAGGATTGGATGAAGGTAGTAAGAAAGCAGAGATTTAGAAGGAGCACAGCATCTTCATACGCCTATCTGAAATTCCCATCAATGATTTACATAAGTATTTCTATCTTTATTTTCTGTTTATTTATTATTACTATTCGAAAACTCCATAACCATATATTATCCGCCTAACTGAGAATTTCAAGATGACTATAGCTTGCTTCATACCAACAATCTCTGTAGGATCGACCCTTACTCACGTAAGGTTTATTACTTGGACGACCCAGTGCACTTGCTGGTTAGTTGTGCGAGGTTGTGAAGAAAGTGCTGAGTTATAAATGTGCATACCAAGTTGAATGCCATTATTAGAGATCACAATTTCGCCCACCAAGTTTTTGGTGCCGTTGCCGGGGATTGTTCGAGTATGGACAACTGACGGTTCATCTTGTTGCTCAGATTAGATAATTTTCTTTTTGTTTTATTTTCAAAAATTTTTCAAAAATCTTTAAAAAAAATCTTCTCCCTCTGTTTTCGAAAAAATCCTTCAGAGTTTTTAAGAATGAATTCTAGAGTTTCAAAATGGTATGCTGAAGCTTGGCTGGCCATCAAGCTTTAGACTAACCTGGTATAATTCCTGGAATTTTGATTGAGGACTTTGAATTCATTACGTCCTTTTTCCAAAATATGTTTTCGAAAAATTTATTACAGAAATCCAAAAAAATTTTCATAAAATCATAAAAACCAAAAATATTTTGTGATTCTTGTTTGAGTCTTGTGTCATGTTTTAAGTTTGGTGTCAATTGCATATTCATCTTGTTCTTGCATTTTTCGAAAATTCATGCATTCATAGTGTTCTTCATGATCTTCAAGTTGTTCTTGGTAAGTCTTCTTGTTTGATCTTTAAATTTTCTTGTCTTGTGTTGTATGATGTTTTTCATGTGCATTTTTGCATTCATAGTGTCTAAACATGAAGGATTTCTAAGTTTGGTGTCTTGCATGTTTTCTTTGCATCAAATTTTTTTCAAAAATATGTTCTTGATGTTCATCATGATCTTTAAAGTATTCTTGGTGTTCATCTTGACATTCATAGTGTTCTTACATACATCATGTGTTTTGATTCATAATTTTCATGTTGTGAGTCATTTTTGTTGTTTTTCTCTCTCATCATTAAAAACTCAAAAATAAAAAAATCTCTTTTCCTTATTTCTCTCAAAAATTTCGAAATTTTGGGTTGACTTAGTCAAAAAATTTTAAAATTAGTTATTTCTTGTTAGTCAAGTCAAAATTTCAATTTTAAAAAAATCTTATCTTTTCAAAATCTTTTTCAAAAATCAAATCTTTTTCAATTTTTTTATTATTTTCGAAATTTTTAAAATTTATTTTCAAAATCTTTTTCTTATCTTTATCTCAAAATTGAAACTTTACTAACAATTAATGTGATTGATTCAAAAATTTGAAATTTGTTACTTTCTTGTTAAGAAAGGTTCAATCTTTAAATTCTAGAATCATATCTTTTAGTTTCTTGTTAGTCAAGTAATCAATTTTAATTTTAAAAAAATTAAATCTTTTCTAACCATATCTTTTTAATCATATCTTTTTATCATATCTTTTTCAAAATTTTATCTTTTTTCAAGAATTTGATTTCAAAATATCTTCTTATCTTCTTATCTTTTCAAATTTGATTTTCAAATCTTTTTCAACTAACTAATTGACTTTTTTGTTTGTTTCTTATCTTTTTCAAAACCACCTAACTAATTTTAGCTCTCTAATTTTCAAAAATCACCTCCCTCTTTTTCAAAATTCTTTTAATTAACTAATTGTTTTAAATTTTAATTTTAATTTTAATTCTTCCTTTAATTTTCGAAAATCACTAACTCTTTTTCAAAATTTATTTTCGAAAACTTCTCTCTCTCTCATCTTATTCTATTTATTTATTCATTTACTAACACTTCTCTTCATCTCAAATCTCTGCTCCTATCCTCACCCTTATGTTTGGATTATTCATTCTTCTTCACTCTTATTCCCTTTCTTCTTCTACTAACATAAAGGAATCTCTATATTGTGACATAGAGGATTCCTCTTCCTTTTTTGTCCTCTTCTTTCTCATATGAGCAGGAACAAGGAAAAAGGCATTCTTGTTGAAGCTGATCCTAAACCTGAAAGGACTCTGAAGAGGAAACTAAGAAAAGCTAAATTACAATAATCTAGAGACAACCTTACTGAAATTTTCGAACAAAAAAAGGATATGGCAGCCGAACCCAACAACAATAATGCAAAGAGGATGCTTGGTGATTATACTACACCTACTTCCAAGTTTGATGGAAGAAGCATCTCAATTCCTGCCATTGGAGCAAACAATTTTGAGCTGAAACCTCAATTAGTTTCTCTAATGTAACAAAACTGCAAGTTTCATGGACTTCCACTAGAAGATCCCTACCAGTTTTTAACTGAGTTCTTGCAGATCTGTGAGACTGTTAAGACTAATGGAGTAGATCTTGAAGTCTACAGGCTCATGCTTTTTCCTTTCGCTGTAAGAGACAGAACTAGAACATGGTTGGACTCACAACCTAAGGATAGCCTGGACTCTTGGGATAAGCTGGTTGAATCCCTCTATGAAGCTTGGGAAAGATACAAGCAGATGACAAAAAAGTGTCCTTCTGACATGTTTTCAGAATGGACCATGATAGATATATTCTATTATGGTCTGTCTGAGTTCTCTAAGATATCACTAGACTATTATGCAAGTGGATCCATTCACCTAAAGAAAATGCCTGCAGAAGCTCAAGAACTTATTGAAATGGTTGCAAATAATCAATTCATGTACACTTCTGAGAGGAATTCCGTGAATAATGCCTCAAAGGAAGGGAGTTCTTGAAATTGATGCTCTGAATGCCATATTGGCTCAGAACAAAATGTTGACTCAACAAGTCAACATGATATCTCAAAGTCTGAATGGATGGCAAAATGCATCCAACAGTACTAAAGAGGCATCTTCTGAAGAAAAAGCTCATGATCCTGAAAACCCTGCAATGGCAGAGGTAAATTACACAGGTAAACCTTATGGAAACACCCATAATTCTTCATGGAGAAATCATCCAAATTTCTCATGGAAGGATCAACAAAAGCCTCAACAAGGCTTTAATAATGGTGGAAGAAACAGGTTTAGCAATGGCAAGCCTTTTTCATCATCTTCTCAGCAACAGACAGAGAATTCTGAGCAGAGCACCTCTAACTTAGCAAATATAGTCTCTGATCTGTCTAAGGCCACTTTAAGCTTCATGAGTGAAACAAGGTCCTCCATTAGAAATTTGGAGGCACAAGTCGGCCAGCTGAGTAAGAAAATCACTGAAACTCCTCCTAGTACTCTCCCAAGCAATACAGAAGAGAATCCAAAGAGAGAGTGCAAGGCCATTGATATAGTCAATATGGCCGAATGCAAGGAAGAACGGGAGGACGTGAATCCCAATGAGGAAGACCTCATGGGACGTCTCCTAACCAAGAAAGAGTTTCCTATTGAGGACCCAAAGGAATCTGAGACTCATATAGAGACCATAGAGATTCCACTAAACCTCCTTCTGCCATTCATGAGCTCTGAAGACTATCTTCCTCTGAAGAGGATGAAGATGTAACTGGAGAGCAAGTTGCTCAATATCTAGGAGCTATCATGAAGCTGAATGCCAAGTTGTTTGGTAATGAGACTTGGGAAGGTGAACCTCCCTTGCTCATTGGTGAACTAGATGCATGGGTTCAGCAAACTTTACCTCAAAAGAAACAAGATCCTGGTAAATTATTAATACCCTGTACCATAGGCACCATGACCTTTGAAAAGGCTCTATGTGATCTAAGGTCAGGCATACATCTTATGCCACTCTCTATAATAGAGAAGCTGGGG
>NC_029773.3:61405045-61405417 GCF_000817695.3 Arachis duranensis
GACAAGTCCTCTACCTTGGCAAGGTTAGCCTTTCCTTATCTCATTTGTCACCTCTGTTATTCAGTTGGAGTTGACATAGAGGGAGACACCCCTACTGATGAGGACAAGCCCATCACTAAGAAGAGGATGGAGCACACAAGAGATTCCACTCATCATGAGATCCCTGAGATTCCTCAAGGGATGCACTTTTCTCCACAAAACTATTGGGAGCAATTAAACACCTCCCTAGGAGAGTTGAGTTCCAACATGGGACAACTAAGGGTGGAGCATCAAGAACACTCCATCATCCTTCATGAAATTAGAGAAGATCAAAGAACCATGAGGGAGGAGCAACAAAGACAAGGAAGAGACATTGAGGAGCTCAAGCACTCC
>NC_029773.3:61407496-61439410 GCF_000817695.3 Arachis duranensis
ATGGATTCTATTCCGGCCTGACCGAGAACCGACAGCTGAATTCTGCGTGCTGTGACAGAGCATATGCAATCGCTTTCACTGAGAGGATGGGAGGTAGCCATTGACAACGGTGAAACCCTACACAAGCTTGCCATGGAAAGGAATAAGAAGGATTGGATGAAGACAGTAGGAAAGCAGAGAGACGGAAGGGAAGGCATCTTCATGCGCTTATCTGAAGTTCCTACCAATGAATTACATAAGTATCTCTATCTTTACCTTTTTTTTATTTTCGTTTATCACCATTACCATTTGAGTTTGCCTGACTAAGATTTACAAGATGACCATAGCTTGCTTCAATACTAACAATCTCCGTGGGATCGACCCTTACTCGCGTAAGGTTTATTACTTGGACGACCCAGTGCACTTGCTGGTTAGTTGTGCGAAGTTGTGTAATGCCATGGTATTGAGCTACCAAGTTTTTGGGGTTCATGACCGGGGATTATGAGAGTTGTGAAAAAGTATTGTTCACAATTTTGCACACCAAGTAACTATGTCTTAAAGCTATGAATAATTCCATGAATCCTTCACATTTCTTAAATGAAAAATGTTTTAATACAAAAGAATAAGAAGTACATAAGTTTCAAATTCATCCTTGGATTTAGTTTAATTATATTGATATGGTGACAATACTTTTTGTTTTCTAAATGAATGCTTGAACAGTGCATATTTTTTATCTTGTTGTTTATGAATGTTAAAATTGTTGGCTCTTGAAAGAATGATGAACAAAGAGAAATGCTATCGATAATCTGAAAAATCATGAAATTGATTCTTGAAGCAAGAAAAAGCAGTGAATAGCAAAAGCTTGCGAAAAAAAAGTGGCAAAAAAAATAGAAAGAAAAAGAAAAAGCAAGCAGAAAAAGCCAATAGCCCTTAAAACCAAAAGGCAAGGGTAAAAAGGATCCAAGGCTTTGAGCATCAATGGATAGGAGGGCCCAAGGAACTAAAATCCAGGCCTAAGCGGCTAAATCAAGCTGTCTCTAACCATGTGCTTGTGGCATGCAGGTCCAAGTGAAAAACTTGGGACTGAGTGGTTAAAGTCGTGATCCAAAGCAAAGAGAGTGTGCTTAAGAGCTCTGGACACCTCTAACTGGGGACTTTAGCAAAGCTGAGTCACAATCTGAAAAGGTTCACCCAGTCATGTGTCTGTGGCATTTATGTATCCGGTGGTAATACTGGAAAACAAAGTGCTTAGGGCCACGGCCAAGACTCATAAAAGTAGCTGTGTTCAAGAATCAACAAACTTAACTAGGAGAATCAATAACACGATCTGAAATTCTAAGTTCCTAAAGATTCCAATCATTCTAAACTTCAAAGGATAAAGTGAGATGCCAAAACTGTTCAGAAGCAAAAAGCTACAAGTCCCGCTCATCTAATTAGAATTAATATTCATTGATATTCTGAGCTTTATGGTATATTCTCTTCTTTTTATCCTAATTTATTTTCAGTTGCTTGGGGACAAGCAACAATTTAAGTTTGGTGTTGTGTGAGCGGATAATTTATACGCTTTTGAGTTTGTGTGTTTTTTTGTGATTTCAAGTATTTTCTGGCTGAAATTGAGGGACCTGAGCAAAACTCTGATAAAAGGCTGACAAAGGACTGCTGATGCTTTTGAATCCTGACCTCCCTGCACTCGAAATAGATTTTCTGGAGCTATAGAACTCCAAATGGCATGCTCTCAACAAAGTTTGAAAGTAGACATCCAGATCTTTCCAGAAATATATAATAGTTCATACTTTATTCGAGATTAGATGATGCAAACTTTATTCGACAAATGATTAGCCGTGCTGTGACAGAGCATTTAGACCTTTTTCACTGAGAGGATGGGATGTAGCCATTGACAACGGTGATGCCCTACATACAGCTTGCCATGGAAAGGAGTAAGAAGGATTGGATGAAGGTAGTAGGAAAGCAGAGATTCAGAAGGAGCACAGCATCTTCATATGCCTATCTGAAATTTCCATCAATGATTTACATAAGTATTTCTATCTTTATTTTCTGTTTATTTATTATTACTATTCAAAAACTCCATAACCATATATTATCCGCCTAACTAAGAATTTCAAGATGACCATAGCTTGCTTCATACCAACAATCTCCGTGGGATCGACCCTTACTCACGTAAGGTTTATTACTTGGACGACCCAATGCACTTGCTGGTTAGTTGTGTGAGGTTGTGAAGAAAGTGCTGAGTTATAAACGCGCATACCAAGTTGAATGTCATTATTAGAGATCACAATTTCACCCACCAATTATATTATTTATAAATGTTGATTATATTGGCTGGCTATGCGTGCATAGAAAAGATATAAGAGTGTGTTGACAGAGAAACCAATTGCTATCCAATAAATAGCATATAATTAACCTATATCACAATCCAAGCTAAACTACCATCTACTAGATACAAAGTTATAGCACACTAAGCCAATCGATGAATACTATCCTCAAAGAATAATCACAAATTAAGTAATTAGGGAAATCAAGCAATTGATAGTGTTTCCACACAGGTGGGAGTTTCTTGGTCTTCTTGTAGTAAGGAACAAGTCTGTGGATTCTGCTAAAAAATATTATTAAGATCGCCTGGGGATATTAATTAACAGCAGGGGCAGAAAAGATTAATTAGATTATATACATGCAAGCACCTTCTACTCTATATCTCTGTCTTTGGCTGTAAATAAATAATAATAAAAAGCAATATGCGAGAAATTCAATTAGGGATAGTTGTGCAATATATCTAGTTTCTAGTTTCTAGTTTGTTCCTAAAAGTGGATAGTTGTTTTTCGAAAAATGGGGCAGCCGTGCAATATTTATAATAAGTTAGTAACTAATGTCCACTATAATTCAAATTTACTCAAAAGCAGTAAGCAAACGACAATTCAGATTGTCACTACCTTAAGGACAGGGGGTGGCTTGGTGCTGTATGCTTTAGTAAGGTCTTTGCAGAGATTTATACAATGAATCGGCATCAGGCTTCGAATTATATAGATATTCAGCAACATCTGTATCCGAATACCCTATAACTGAAAATTTGAAAACAATAATTCATAATATAATTTGTCATTTCAAAACCAAAAGAAACCATGGTGTGCAATCCATTTGCGACAATCAAATGCATCGAGCGAAAATCACACAAAGTTCTATACCTCCTGACACACTTGCTCGATTGTCTTACACTTAGAATTGCATTGTCCTTCAGAGTCATGTTCAACTAACTATAAACAATAAAAGGAAGTTTCAAAATCATCAAATAAAGTAGTACCTTAGAATCATCAAAAGCTGCAACTACATCATCTACATTTACATCTTCTTCCTCTGTAAAGGTACCATTTTGTCTCTAAATATCTTGCTACTTGTTGCAATCCATAGACACCAAATTGATGCAAAAATATAATTCTCCACACCATAACCTTAATCACAGAGGTTAATCTCATAAACCACTTCACTAATCTGCTTCTTCTTGCAGCATGCTTAATGATTACTAATCTACTTTTTCTTTTATTTGAAACTTGGTCTTATTTAATAATTAGCACCAACTTGTAGCTTAAAAACTAAAAAATACTCATTTACTTCTTCTATTTTAGTTTAAACTACTTTAGCTTGATTCACGTGCTAAATACATTGACTTTCAACTTATATCCAGCAACTGTTTCTCAAGGGATTTGGAGGAGACTATAGTCATGCATACTCTAGAGCAATTTCTTTGGCACGGGAAGCTATTGCCAACATACGTGCCGTGGCTGCTTTTGGAGCAGAAGATTGTATATCAATTAAGTTCTCTTAGAAGAAATAGAAGAATTGATAGTGAATTAAGCAAAAGTAATCATGCTCAAAAAATCTAATGTTTTAAGATGTAAACTGATAAGACACAATAATTATGCAAAGCAGTAAAGTCAGAATAATTACAAGGCCTTGTCCAATTCATGAAGCAACAATTTTCTAAATAGGAAGGTATCCAATAAAAGCTATGATTAACATAAAAAAATTTCTAATAAATAAGAGGAAAATATTACTACACTTGAAGCATTACACAAATATAAAAACAAGGCAAATGAAACAAAATAGAGATAATTATTTACGCACCTAGGTTCTTGTCAAGGGTCTTGGTGAACTGGTTCAAAGTTGGTGGAACCTGTAACCTCTAATTGAGGATCCTCTTCTTCCTCTGGATTTGTACGGTCTTAAGCCACTTCACGAAACGAGTCAAATCCCTCTTTGGCGGCAATGCTCCTTTGATCCCGAATTGCTTAGGACGCTTCTCTAACAACGGGTTCGTAACCTTCTCCTGAAGAAATGCATGAGAATCAAAACAATGAATAATAAAAAAAAAGAATGAAAACCTAGATTCATAATCATGAATTTGACTGCAGAAAAATAAAAAGAGGAGAAACCTACAGGCTTCTTCGAATCTAGAACTGGCGCTTTTCCACCTCGTTTAGGAGCCTAAGAAACAGAACATGACAAAGTACATAATGAAGAACCAAGTACATAATGAAGAAAAAGTAATGAAATGCATTTGTGATATCTGATTAGTTTTAGTTACACAATAAAGAGATAGTTAGATGACAGTGTAAAATTTTACACCAATTTGATAGCAGAATTCATGTAACTAACTATGCACTAGAGGATGGGATTACCTGTAGGTAGTTACAAAGTAATGAAGAAAAAGTGCAATCTGAAGGCGAACAAGCTCAGCTCCAGGACAAAATCTTGCACCTCCTCCAAATGGTGCATAGAATGGACTAATTCTCCTGATTCTCTTCTCCATCATTATTTTAAGCAGATATAGTAATTAGGACTTAGGAATGGAGTAAATTGAAAAGGAAGTCTTATGATGTCATTATGAATGTTTTTTGAAGTATATATGAACCAATAATGGGACTAACCTCATTTTCAGGTTCCATCCATCTCCAAGGATTGAAATTTAGAGCTCCATTATACACATTCTCATCTAAATGGACTGCTGAAAGAAATGGAACTACAAAGCATTTTTTGGGAATAACAAAATCTACTCAAACATGTAAATAACATAGTATTAGTACATGCTTATCATATAATAATATTATGGTCTCTTTTGAGTATGATAATTAACAAGAAAAATCTACTCAAACATGTAAATCAGCATCATCTCACAGTTGAAACTTAAACCCCATATAAGAGTTCAGAAGAGAAGATATTCCAAAAATATTACTTTTAACAACAACTAAAGCATATATGATCAAGTTAAAATTCCTAGTCAACATATTTCCCAATAAAACAATACAAATCAAAGAGTTTTACACATGTTCAAGGTATCCGTAGCTCAAATTTGTAGAAACTTAACATTAATTTTAAGTGCAACAATTATAATATGAGGCAGCATAAACAATAGTAGATGGAATCATGAGAAAAGGCACCAACATAGCAACCTCAGGTGCTGCACAGGCTAAATTAGGATCTTCATTTGACTAATAAATGACAATCTTATTTAAATAATGAGATCACAAAGGAAAATAAATCAAAAATAAAGCAGTTCCAAATCACCTGATAGAAAGAACAGTTAGATGTACAGCGAATCAAGCATGTATAGGAAGTTCTCTGTGTAAGAAAGTTGATTGGATGGAAGCAAAGGTGGTCGTCCTGCTATTCTGAGATAAATTGCTACAGCAATTGTTGTTATCTGCATTGAGAAAGGGAAAATGATAGATAAATTCCAAATAATAAGTATAGAATTACATGAATGCTACACAAGAACTTCAGAGGAAAAAATATATATATTCCAAATTTAGTTCTCAATTCAGGATCAATAAATTACAAGTGATTCATTAGTAAGACATATGAAATAGAAGAATTGCAGCTAACAAAGCTCTAAGTAGATCACTAAGTTCAACCCTTGTAAAGCATAATTCATAATCGTATTCTCTTAAAAGAATCACTATCACACTACAGCAAGAAGCAGCAGCAAAAGAAAAAAGATAGTGCAGTAAAAAAAACACCAAAAATTGAAAAACCATGAGGAAAAAAGTTTCAACAACAAATTTTAAATCAAACTAATTACTAAAATCAGAAAAAAACAAATCTAACTAAACCTAACCTAATCAAAACCTAAAAATCCACTCATTAGAAAACAAATCTAACTAAACTAATTACTAAAATCAAACTAACTAAACAAAATTAATTGAACTTAACAGAAATTAAAAAAATTTTGAAACCAAAACCTGGAAGCATTGACTAGAGGAGATGATGGCTGCGGCGCTGAGAAGATATGCGAGCCAAAACTAAGTGGGGATAAAAGGAGAGAGAAAGGCGCAGCGGTGGTGGGGACAGACGCTGCTACAGGTGGCGCCGGCGTGCTGGAGCTCACATGAGATGAAGAGAATAGGAGCTTGAGCTTCATTTGTTCTACGAACGAGAAAGAACGAGAGAGACGGGGCTGTGTTTTATTGGTTCAGTGTTTAAAAGAGAGGAAAAGAAGGAGAAGGTAGCTGTGGCGGTGGCACTGTGAGTAAGAAAAAGAGAAAAAGAAACTCGTGTGATGGAGAAGCTCGTTGAAGGAGAGAGGAACAAATCATTTGATTTATGATTTTTTGTGTGTGTGTGTGTGAAAGGAGCTCGATAGGGTGGGTGAAGTTAATTTTAAATTAAATTTTTTCGACGGAATATTTTAAATTACAGACAGATTTTCTGTCTATAATAATTTAATAAAATGTAGTGTTTCTGTCCATTTAATTATAGACGAATTTTTTGTCGGTAACTATTTTCCACGAAAAACAATTAATTTTTCCGACAGAATTATTGATGGATTCTCTTTTCCATCTGTAATTTATGCTAATTCATTTTTTTCCGACAAAAAATTCCTCGCAAATTCCGTCTGTATTTCTGTGGGATAAAATCCATCAGAAATATCCGTTTGTAATAACTAGTTTTCTAGTAGTGTCACAAGAGTGAGGTTAATCCCACGAGGATTAAAGGATTAAGCAAGCAAAAGTTGATTGATTATTCTAGTTAAACAGTTCAATTTTGAGTGATAAGCAAACAAGGAATGTAAATGACTTAAAATTAAATTAAAGCAATAAAGAACAAGAATGTAAATGACAAGAAAGTAAATGACAAGAATGTAAATTGCTGAAAATTAAATTGCAAGAATGTAAATGACTAGAAAGTAAAACCAAGTGAAGCATTTCTACAAACACTTGGAAGGCATAAATGTGCATAAGTAAATAAAGCCATAAATGTGCATAAGTAAATGACAAGAATTAAAGACAAGAAGTAAATAACAAGAATTAAGAATGAAATTAACATTGGGATCAAGAGATATTGCATTCTTAGTATCAATAGTTTTCATCTCCTCTTCAATCATGCAATCATTGATCTCTTGGCAATCATGAGTGATTGAATCATAATCCCTTGGTAATTCAATATCTCTAACCTTGAACAATTGCCAATTCCTTGATCTAATTGCTCATGAGAAGAGATGAAGAATGGTCCCTAATTATAACACACATTCTCATATATTTAAATAGTGGGTAGATTTAATGTCACCATATCCAATCCCAAAACCCAAACTACTCAAGTGTGAGAAGGATTTTCAAGAATCATTCTATGATTCCTTTCCCAAGATTCACAAAGAATTCATGCACATTCAATCTCTTTCCCAAGATAATTGAATGCTTAAATGAAGAACGTATAACACCCCGCTACCCTAAGCCTTACCTCGTGCCGTAAATCAAAGGATAACAAAGTGTCACGATAGTTCTAAGGCTCCTATATATATATATTTCACACACCAAAACTAAATGCATAGGTACAAATAGAACAAGACATAATATATAAAACTTTGTAGATAGCTCCAGGATATACAAGGTAAAAATTAAAGTAAACAATACATATATAAGTATAATATACAAAAGAGGACTAGTCACAGCCTGCGGAGTTTAGGCCGGCTAGTCAAACTGAATACAACATAGATTTGAAGTTTAAAACAGCTTATACAACTTATCTCTCAAACCAAGTCTCTAAGGCCATAAAGTCTAAAACAAAAAGGTAAGAGAGACTATTACATCAAAATGATAAAAAAATACCAAAAGAGAGCACAAGATCCTCCGCTCCATTACCATCTCACAACTCACCGAGATGGGTCACGACCTGCATCTGAAAAACATCAACAACATATGGTATGAGAACCAGAGGTTCTCAGTATGGTAACAGTGCCCAATATGTAAGATGTAAGGTTCTGGGACGCCGAAGGCAATCCTAGAACTTCACATTAATACTGATTTCCAAGCTTAACAAAAATAAATAACTTAAACCATAAACCAAAAACCATAAACAAGGTAATCCAAACTTAGGGAATTTCTAGCTAATATCAAATCACACCACTGTATCCCACAACTATCACCAACCTACCCTCCACGCGATTCCATCGCCGCCGCCTACTTAACCTCCTCAATACCAGACAATCACGAATAACACAAGCAAGTAAAACACAAGTAATATACATGTAAAGCAAGTAAAACAACTAGCAAATAAGCATGTTATTCATTTAGGCAAGAGATGCAATTAGGCAAAGCAAACAAAACACATAGAAGATGCACATGATGAATGCCTGTCCTATTGACTCGTGATATCACTTGTCGTTCCATAAATGCCAACCTGACACAACCTTTCAGATGTCGCCTTTCTGCCACGTCTGAAGATATAGCACCTGGCACGCTTTTGTATTGTTCCGAATATATAGTGCCTGGCACACTTGCATGGTCCAAGGATGTAGTGCCTGGCACACTCTTGGGCAGAGAAGGAAAATAACAACAACATATGGTACATCATAAATCGTTCCAAGGATATAGTGCCTGGCACATTATCATTCCAAGGATATAGTGCCTGGCACACTTTTCACATCCAACAAGTCCATCAACCTCAAATCATCACCAATCATCATAATTTTTCATCTCAATCCACTTTCAATTTCAATTCTCAACATTCCAAAGATATAGTGCCTGGCACACTCTCCTTCAATATCCCCAAAACCACCATCAATTCTTAATTTCATAAGTTATCATCCACTCACAAGTTCTCAACGCTATTGCCAATAAAGCACTTCACTAGTTCACCCACAACTTCAGAAACCTAAGTCTCTGTCTTCTAAACTCATAAAAAATTGCTAAAATGAGTCACTAACTCATCTTTAGTAATATTAGAACCTAATAACTAGATAGTACTCTTAAACAGTATTTGGAGGAAGTTTAGAAAGTTAGAGAACCCTTAAAAACGAAAAAAAAAATCAAATTTCAGCAAAATAGGGTGTATGCATACACATGCAATATGTATGTGTACGCATAAATACATTTTGGCCCATTTTGCGTACGCATACACATGTATGCGTACACATACGTGCCAAACAGAATGGCATGTATGCGTATGGCGATTATGTGCACGCATGCACTCCCAGACTTGAAAAATTTTGAGAAGTTGCAGAAATCAATTTTAAACCCCAAATTTTAAACATTCATAACTTCCTCTACAAAAATCTATTTTCATCAAACTTTATGTCAATTTAAAGATCCTTGAATGAAGTTTAATTTGAGATAAATTTCAACTAATTTCAAAAACTGAGGCTCAAGTTATGATCCATCAAAGTTTACCAAAAATCAAGTTTTACACAAAACCATCAAAGTTCTCAAATTTTCAAATTTCATAACTAAAACAAACCAAAACATACACAAACATCATAAAACACTACCACACACTACACCTTACCATTCTATTGTACTTCCATTGCTTCCACACATAATTCACTCAACTTTTCCACCATAAATCAAAATAAATCCATAGTTCCCAACTTAAGATCTCAATAATCAACAATTTGTACAATTCACTCATGATAAACATCATTCATCACCTCCAATCATAAATCCTCGTAATTATCATTATTCATAATCAATACCATGAACATAAATAACACCATTACTCAGAATATTATCATCATGATTCGTATATCACACATTCCAACACTCCAAATCATACTTCTCATCAACAAACATAAATTCACATATAATTAATCATACACAACCATCATTCAATTCTATCTTAGGGTCAATTAGCCTAAGTGTCCAGAAACATTATATATTACATAGAAGAAACCGAAATCATACCTTGGCTGATTCTCAAAATGCACCAAACGCCAAAACGAAGCCACCAAGCTCAATCCAAAGCCTTAAACCAACTCCAACAAACACCAAAACTCAATCTAACATCACATAACATACAAACATTAAATATAGGGTTCACAAAAATAACTAAACAAAAGGGTTTAGTGAGACCTTATCTTACCCAATGAGATTAGGGGAAAAATCCAACAATATTCCAATGCTAGATCACCCCTAAATAAACAAAACCACAAAATCTACTCAAGAACTAGAACCAAAAATACAGAACTATTTGGGATAAAAACTGGAGGATAGATTCCAAAAATCTTAGCACTTTGTTTAGATAGAAATGAAGAGCTCGACAAGAGCTTCGCATGGTCGCAAATGGCTTGTCAATCTGACCTCCGTAGCTAAAGTTATGGTTATCGGAAGGTGGATGTGAATCGTGACCAAATTCTTTTGCTCTCTTCTCTCTCAAGCTGCGCCCCTTTCTTTATTTTAGTGCAAGAATAAGCTGAAAGCTCATTAAACATACATATATATAGATATTGGGCCTTGGACCCGGTTTGGGTCCGGTCCAATCCGTTAGCGTTTTAAGTCCGTTTGGCCCACTTTGGGCCAAAACATTTAGAATTAACACCCGGTTTTTTATTCTAAATTATTTTTGTCCTTTCAAAACAATAAATTCAATTTTTCAAAATCTTATTTTTCTCAAAATACCTAGTACCAGACATACTAGAGCTAGTACTGTCGGCTTAAGCACCGATATGCATTTTTATAAAAACTTTCCGCAAAAGATACATTTTCCAACTCAGAAAAATTCATTGAAACCAAATTTTACCTTTTTTTTTTGAAAATATCATTTCTATATTTTTGAACCTATTTCGAACAATTAAATTATTATTTTATTAAAGCAATTATACGTTAAAATTTCGATTCTTACATTCTCCCTTCCTAATAAAATTTTTGCCCTCGAAAATTCGAATTGCCCGATATATTCTCCTCGAAGCGTTCTACCATGTCAATGTTCCCTCTCGCCTTCCGTTGCATCACTCTGATTATCCATCACTAATAACTCAAATTACTCCACCACATCAAATAAAAATTTTCTTTTAAACCAAATACTGCTTTTATAATATTTTCCAATACCTTTAAAACCAGTTCAATCTAAACGTGTTCAATGCTAAAGCTTTTTCAAAAGACTTAAAAATAATTTATTCTTAAATCAATCAATTTAAAGCATTATTTTCTTAAATTCGTTAAAATCTTCAAATTAGAACCTTTCAATTTGAATCCCTTTTGTTAGGTTAAGCTTCAAACCAAATTCACAAATTAACAAAATCATAGAACTCACTTTTCTTTAAAATCATATCATTTATTCAAAGAGTTCCGACCAAGTTTTAAAACCAAATCATTTAAACCAAATACCAAACCAAATTTGAAAATTGTTCTAGCTTTAAAAATTTTTCAACAAGATTCAAGACCATACCGTTTAGAAATTAAAATACCTAATTAAAAATCACAAAAGCATCTGTCGGTCCTTCTGACGATACACCCTCCTTCCGTAGCTGGGTCAGTCAGCACTTTCCCTGCTACCAATGCTACGTCTCACCTATCAACTAATATGCCGCAAACTCCATGAACTGTTTCCAGAACACGTCGAGCTTGTCACGCATTGGCTAGGTTAGTCATCCTCACTGTCTTTCCATTAACATGATTGACCTTGTTCGTGAGTTACCATTTGGGTTTTCTTTCCATACCAAACAATCGATATCGAGGTGATCAGTCTCAATATCTCAAGCATAGTGCTTCAATTATCACCAACGGCACTCACAAACAAGCATGCTATGCATATCAAGAAGATAACCTGAATAGCATGAAAGAAAAATGACCCAGGGTCAGCAACGAAGCACAATCGGTCCATCCCTCAGTCTCACGAGGACGAATAGCTCTGATACCAAAAGTGTAACACCCCGTTACCCTAAGCCTTACCTCGCGCCGTAAAGCGAAGGATAACAAAGTGTCATGACAGTGCTAAGGCTCATATAATATTACATATATATATATACATATATATATATATATATACACACAGAAAGAAAAAAAGAAATAGTAATACAGAAAGAAAGAAAGAAATAGTAATACTAGAAGCCCAATGAAGAAATAAAAGCTCAATTTGCATAAACCAGAATTACGAAAAGCGAAGCGTTCACACACGAAAACTAAACGCAAAAGTACAAATAGAACAAGACATAATATATAAAACCTTGTAGATAGCTCCAGGACACACAAGGTAATAATTAAAGTAAAAAAGATATATATAAGTATAAATACAAAAGAGGACTAGTCACAGCCTGCGGAGTTTAGTCCGGCTAGTCAAACTGAATACAACATAGATTTGAAGTTTAAAACAGCTTATACAACTTATCTCTCAAATCAAGCTTCTAAGGCCATAAAGTATAAAACAGAAAGGTGAAAGAGAGTACTACAACAAAATAATCAAAAATTACCAAAAGAGAGCATAAGATCCTCTGCTCCGTTTCCATCTCGCAACTCACTGAGGTGGATCACGACCTGCATCTGAAAAACATCAACAACATATGGTATGAGAACCAGAGGTTCTCAGTATGGTAACGGTGCCCAATATGTAAGATGTAAGTTTTGGGACGCCGAAGGCAATCCAAGAACTTCACATCAATACTGATTTTCAAGCTTAACAAAAATAAATAACTTAAACCATAAACCAAAAATCATAAACATGGTTATCTAAACTTAGGGAATTTCTAACTAATATCAAATCACACCGTTGTATCCCATAGTCGTCACCAACCTACCTTCCACGCGATCCCATCGCCGCCCCCTACTTAACCTCCTCAATACCAGACAATCACAAATAATACAAGCAAGTAAAACACAAGTAATATACATGTACAGCAAGTAAAATAACTAGCAAATAAGCATGTTATTTATTTAGCCAAGAGATGCAATTAGGCAAAGCAAACAAAACACATAGAGGATGCACATGATGAATGCATGTCCTATTGGCTCGTGATATCACTTGTCGGTCCATAAATTCCAACCCGACATACCCTTTCAGATGTTGCCTTTCTGCCACGTCTGAGGATATAGCGCCTGGCACGCTTTTGTATCGTTTCGAGGATATAGTGCCTGGCACACTTGCATGCTCTAAGGATATAGTGCCTAGTACGCTCTTGGGTAGAAAAGGAAACAAAAACAACATATAGTACGTCATAAATCGTTCCAAGGATATAGTGCTTGGAACACTATCATTCCAAGGATATAATGTCTGGCACACTTTCTACATCTAGCAAGTTCATCAACCTCAAATCATCACCAGTCATCATTTTTCATCTCAATCCACTTTCAATTATCAATTCTAAACATTCCAAAGATATAGTTCCTGGCATACTCTCCTTCAATATCCCTCAAGCTCATCATAACCATCATCAATTCTTAATTTCACAAGTTATCATCCACTCACAAGTTCTTAATACTATTGCCAACAAAGTACTTCACTAGTTCACCCACAACTTCAGAAATCTAAGTCTCCGTCTTCTAAACTCATACAAAAGAAATTGCTAAAATAAGTCACTAACTCATCTTTAGTAATATTAGTACCTAATAACTAGACAGTACTCTTAAACAGCATTTGGAGGAAGTTTGGAAAGTTAAAGAATCCTTAAAAATGAAGAAAAATCATTTTTCAGTAAAATAGGGTGTATGCATACGCATGCATTATGTATGCGTACGCATACATACATTTTGGCCCATTTTATGTACGCATAGGTGCCAAACAGAATGGCATGTATGCGTATGGGGGGTATGTGTACGCATGCACTCCCAGGCTTAGAAAATTTTGCAAAATTGCAGAAATCAGTTTTAAACCCCAAACTTTAAACATTCATAACTTCCTCTACAAAAATTCATTTTCATCAAACTTTGTATCAATTTAAAGATCTTTGAATGAACTTTAATTTAAGACAAATTTCAACTAATTTTGAAAATTGAGGCTCAAGTTATGATCCGTCAAAGTTTGCCAATAATCAAGTTTTACACAAAAAAATCAAAGTTCTCAAATTTCAAAATTCCATAACTAAAACATACCAAAACATACCTAAACATCATAAAGCACTGCCATACACTACACCTTACCATTCTATTGTACTTCCATCGATTCCACACCTAATTCACTCAACTTTTCCACCATAAATCAAAACAAATCCATAATTTCCCACTTAAGATCTCAATCATCAACAATTTGTACAATTCACTCATCGTAAACATCATTCATCACCTCCAATTATAAATCCTCATAATTATCATTATTCAATCTCAATCTCCATGATCAACACCATCAACATAAATAACACCAATACTCATCATATTATCATCATAATTTATGTATCACACATTCCAACACTCCATATCATACTTCTTATCATCAAACATAAATTCACATATAATTAATCATACACAACCATCATTCAATCCTATCCTAGGGTCAACTAGCCTAAGTGTCCAGAAACATTATATATTACATAGAGAAAATCGAAACCATACCTTGGCCGATTTTTAAAATGCACCAAACACCAAAATGAAGCCACCAAGCTCGATCCAAAGCCTCAAACCAACTCCAACAAACACCAAAACTCAATCTAACATCACATAACATACAAACATCAAATCTAGGGTTCACAAAAATAACTAAACACAAGGGTTTAGTGAGACCTTATCTTACCCAATGAGATTAGGGGCAAAATCCAACAATATTCCAATGCTAGAACACCCATAAACAAACAAAACTACAAAATCTACTCAAGAACTAGAACCAGAAATACAGAACTATTTGGGATGAAAACTGGAGGATAGATTCCGAAAATCTTAGCACTTTATTTAGATAGAAATGAAGAGCTCGACAAGAGCTTCGCATGGTCGCAAATGGCTCGTCAATCTGACCTCCGTAGCTCAAGTTATGGTTATTGGAAGGTGGATGTGAATCGTGACCAAATTCTTTTGCTCTCTTCTCTCTCAAGCTGCGCCCCTTTCTTTATTTTAGTGCAAGAATAAGCTGAAAGCTCATTAAACATACATATATATAGATATTGGGCCTTGGACCCGGTTTGGGTCCGGTCCAATCCGTTAGCGTTTTAAGTCCGTTTGGCCCACTTTGGGCCAAAACATTTAGAATTAACACCCGGTTTTTTATTCAAAATTATTTTTGTCCTTTCAAAATAATAAATTCAATTTTTCAAAATCTTATTTTTCTCAAAATACCTAGTACCAGACATACTAGAGCTAGTACTGTCGGCTTAAGCACCGATATGCATTTTTATAAAAACTTTCCGCAAAAGATACATTTTCCAACTCAGAAAAATTAATTGAAACCAAATTTTACCTTTTTGTTTTGAAAATATCATTTCTATATTTTTGAACCTATTTCAGACAATTAAATTATTATTTTATTAAAGCAATTATACGTTAAAATTTCGGTTCTTACATTCTCTCTTCCTAATAAAATTTTTGCCCTCGAAAATTCGAATTGCCCGATATATTCTCCTCGAAGCGTTCTACCGTGTCGATGTTCCCTTTCGCCTTCCGTTGCATCACTCTGATTATCCGTCACAAATAACTCAAATTACTCCACTACATCAAATAAAAATTTTCTTTTAAACCAAATACTGCTTTTATAATATTTTCCAATACCTTTAAAACAAGTTCAATCTAAACGTGTTCAATGCTAAAGCTTTTTCAAAAGACTTAAAAATAATTTATTCTTAAATCAATCACTTTAAAGCATTATTTTCTTAAATTCATTAAAATCTTCAAATCAGAACCTTTCAATTTGAATCCCTTTTGTTAGGTTAAGCTTCAAACCAAATTCACAAATTAACAAAATCATAGAACTCACTTTTCTTTAAAATCAGATCATTTATTCAAAGAGTTCCGACCTAGTTTTAAAACCAAATCATTTAAACCAAAATTCCAAACCAAATTTGAAAATTGTTCTAGCTTTAAAAATTTTTCAACAAGATTCAAGGCCATACCGTTTAGAAATTAAAATACCTAATTAAAAATCACAAAAGCATCTGTCGGTCCTTCTGACGATACACCCTTCTTCCGTAGCTGGGTCAGTCAGCACTTTCCCTTCTACCAATGCTACGTCTCACGTATCAACTGATATGCTGCAAACTCCATGAACTGTTTCCAGAACACGTCGAGCTTGTCACGCATTGGCTAGGTTAGTCATCCTCACTGTCTTTCCGTTAACATGATTGACCTTGTTCGTGAGTTACCATTTGGGTTTTCTTTCCATACCAAACAATCGATATCGAGGTGATCAGTCTCAATATCTCAAGCATAGTGCTTCAATTATCACCAACGGCACTCACAAACAAGCATGCTATGCATATCAAGAAGATAACCTGAATAGCATGAAAGAAAAATGACCCAGGGTCAGCAACGAAGCACAATCGGTCCATCCCTCAGTCTCACGAGGACGAATAGCTCTGATACCAAAAGTGTAACACCCCGTTACCCTAAGCCTTACCTCGCGCCGTAAAGCGAAGGATAACAAAGTGTCATGACAGTGCTAAGGCTCATATAATATTACATATATATATATACATATATATATATATATATACACACAGAAAGAAAAAAAGAAATAGTAATACAGAAAGAAAGAAAGAAATAGTAATACTAGAAGCCCAATGAAGAAATAAAAGCTCAATTTGCGTAAAGCAGAATTACGAAAAGCGAAGCGTTCACACACGAAAACTAAACGCAAAAGTACAAATAGAACAAGACATAATATATAAAACCTTGTAGATAGCTCCAGGATACACAAGGTAATAATTAAAGTAAAAAAGATATATATAAGTATAATATACAAAAGAGGACTAGTCACAGCCTGTGGAGTTTAGTCCGGCTAGTCAAACTGAATACAACATAGATTTGAAGTTTAAAACAGCTTATACAACTTATCTCTCAAATCAAGCTTCTAAGGCCATAAAGTATAAAACAGAAAGGTGAAAGAGAGTACTACAACAATATAATCAAAAATTACCAAAAGAGAGCATAAGATCCTCCGCTCCGTTACCATCTCGCAACTCACTGAGGTGGATCACGACCTGCATCTGAAAAACATCAACAACATATGATATGAGAACCAGAGGTTCTCAGTATGGTAACAGTGCCCAATATGTAAGATGTAAGGTTTTGGGACGCCGAAGGCAATCCTAGAACTTCTCATCAATACTGATTTTCAAGCTTAACAAAAATAAATAACTTAAACCATAAACCAAAAATCATAAACATGGTTATCTAAACTTAGGGAATTTCTAACTAATATCAAATCACACCGCTGTATCCCATAGTCGTCACCAACCTACCTTCCACGCGATCCCATCGCCACCCCCTACTTAACCTCCTTAATACCAGACAATCACAAATAATACAAGCAAGTAAAACACAAGTAATATACATGTACAGCAAGTAAAACAACTAGCAAATAAGCATGTTATTTATTTAGCCAAGAGATGCAATTAGGCAAAGCAAACAAAACACATAGAGGATGCACATGATGAATGCCTGTCCTATTTGCTCGTGATATCACTTGTCGGTCCATAAATTCCAACCCGACATACCCTTTCGGATGTTGCCTTTCTGCCACGTCTGAGGATATAGCGCCTGGCACGCTTTTGTATCGTTCCGAGGATATAGTGCCTGGCACACTTGCATGCTCTAAGGATATAGTGCCTAGTACGCTCTTGGGTAGAAAAGGAAACAAAAACAACATATAGTACGTCATAAATCATTCCAAGGATATAGTGCTTGGAACACTATCATTCCAAGGATATAATGTCTGGCACACTTTCTACATCTAGCAAGTTCATCAACCTCAAATCATCACCAGTCATCATTTTTCATCTCAATCCACTTTCAATTATCAATTCTAAACATTCCAAAGATATAGTGCCTGGCACACTCTCCTTCAATATCCCTCAAGCTCATCATAACCATCATCAATTCTTAATTTCACAAGTTATCATCTACTCACAAGTTCTTAATACTATTGCCAACAAAGTACTTCACTAGTTCACCCACAACTTCAGAAATCTAAGTCTCCGTCTTCTAAACTCATACAAAAAAAAATTGCTAAAATAAGTCACTAACTCATCTTTAGTAATATTAGTACCTAATAACTAGACAGTACTCTTAAACAGCATTTGGAGGAAGTTTGGAAAGTTAAAGAACCCTTAAAAATAAAGAAAAATCATTTTTCAGTAAAATAGGTTGTATGCATACACATGCATTATGTATGTGTACGCATACATACATTTTGGCCCATTTTGTGTACGCATAGGTGCCAAACAGAATGGCATGTATGCGTATGGGGGGTATGTGTACGCATGCACTCCCAGGCTTAGAAAATTTTGCAAAGTTGCAGAAATCAGTTTTAAACCCAAACTTTAAACATTCATAACTTCCTCTACAAAAATTCATTTTCATAAAACTTTGTATCAATTTAAAGATCTTTGAATGAACTTTAATTTAAGACAAATTTCAACTAATTTTGAAAATTGAGGCTCAAGTTATGATCCGTCAAAGTTTACCAATAATCAAGTTTTACACAAAAAAATCAAAGTTCTCAAATTTCAAAATTCCATAACTAAAACATACCAAAACATACCCAAACATCATAAAGCACTACCATACACTACACCTTACCATTCTATTGTACTTCCATCGATTCCACACCTAATTCACTCAACTTTTCCACCATAAATCAAAACAAATCCATAATTTCCCACTTAAGATCTCAATCATCAACAATTTGTACAATTCACTCATCGTAAACATCATTCATCACCTCCAATTATAAATCCTCATAATTATCATTATTCAATCTCAATCTCCATGATCAACACCATCAACATAAATAACACTAATACTCATCATATTATCATCATAATTTATATATCACACATTCCAACACTCCATATCATACTTCTTATCATCAAACATAAATTCACATATAATTAATCATACACAACCATCATTCAATCCTATCCTAGGGTCAACTAGCCTAAGTGTCCAGAAACATTATATATTACATAGAGAAAATCGAAACCATACCTTGGCCGATTTTCAAAATGCACCAAACACCAAAATGAAGCCACCAAGCTCGATCCAAAGCCTCAAACCAACTCCAACAAACACCAAAACTCAATCTAACATCACATAACATACAAACATCAAATCTAGGATTCACAAAAATAACTAAACACAAGGATTTAGTGAGACCTTACCTTACCCAATGAGATTAGGGAAAAACCCAACAATATTCCAATGCTTGATCACCCCTAAACAAACAAAACCATAAAATCTACTCAAGAATTAGAACCAAAAATGCAGAACTATTTCGGATTTAAATTGGAGCATAGATTTCAAAAATGTTACCACTTTTTTATATAGAAACGAAGATCTCGGCAAGAGCTTCGCGTGGCCACAAACGGCTCGTCAATCTAAGCTTCGTAGCTCAAGTTATGGTCATCAGAAGGTGGATGTGAATAGTGGCCAAATCCTTTTGCTCTGTTCTCTCTCAAGTTGTGCCCCTTTCTTTGTTTTAGGGAAAAAATAAGCTGAAAGCTCATTAAACATATATATATTGGGCCTTGGACCCGGTTTGGGTCCGGTCCAACCGGTTAACGTTTTAACTTCATTTAGTCCACTTTGAGCCAAAACTTTTAGAATTATCGCCCGATTTTCGATCCTAAATTATTTTTCTCCTTTCAAAACAATAATTTTATTTTTCTCAAAATACCCGGTACCAGACAGACTAGAGCCGGTACTGCCGGCCTAAGTACCGGTATGCATTTTTATAGAAATATTTTTCACAAAATATACATTTTCCAACTCAGAAAAATTCACTGAGATCAAATTTTACCTTTTTATTTTCAAAATATCATTTCTATATTTTCAATCCTATTTTAGGCAATTAAATTTTGGTTCTTACAGAAGGAAAATCCTTCAAGTAAATCAAAGAGAGATGAAGAGAAGAAGAAGAATAAAAATAAATTAATCCGTTAAAAAATAATAGAGCTCTCTTTTCCAATGTTGGAAATTAGAAACTCATAACTAAATATTTACAAAAGTATGTATGAAAGAAATGGAAGAAGAGAAGAGAATGAGAGTGAAAGGGGAGTGGAGTCACCTCCACCCCTCTATGGTGTGTCTAAAATGATGATTCTAAGGTTCTATTTATAAGCTACCTACATTACAAATTCAAAAGAAATTACAGTAAAATGCAAATTTCTTAATTACTTCTAGATGATTCTTGTGGCCTTGATTGATTGCTAATTGTGGCTTGACTTAGGCTTGTGAAATTTTAATTCTCTTCATGGAGGCTTGAAACATTGAAGAATAAATAAAGGAATTGGGGTATTTGAAAGTGGCCTAATGTGGAGTGTCGTTGAAGTGGCACTTTGGGCTTTTGAAAGCTTGGGAAGCCTTACACGTTGAAATATTGATTTGCTGCGTTCCCAAAATGAATGCCCAATATACACTATTATATATCTTTGGAAAGCCCTAGATCTCAGCTTTCTAACACCATTGGAAGCACGTTATTTGGACCTATTTAGCTCAATTATGATCTTTTGAAGGTGAAGAGGTCAGTCTTGTGTGCTTGCAGGAAATTTGGCCCAACGTGCCACACCCAGGTACGCCTAACCGCATGCCGAGTACGTAGTGCTGAAAGAATAGTGATTTTCACCCTTAAATCCAGTGTCCAATATAAAGTGTTATATATGGTTGGAAAGCTTTGGAATTCTACTTTTCAATGGCACTGAGATCACCTCATTTGGAATTTTGTAGCTCGAGTTATTCTTGTTGGAGTGTGAATAGGTCAAGGTTACAAATCCTCTTTGCTCCTCTTTGAGCTTGTTTTCAACTCTTTTGCCACATTGGGAGTGTGCTTCCCCTATTAGTGCTTTTATTGTTTTTTTTTTCTATCATTTCCTACAAAATTCATTAACTCAAGCAATCAAAGTAATATTCAATTTAATCATCAAGACACTCCCATAATTAAGCATTATGGATTGATTTTTTATATGAAAAAAGCATAGAAAACACAACATGATGCACACGCATCAGTGGCTAAAATTTAACCCCCCTATTTTCTTAGCTACTGATAACCATCAGTCTTTGCAATTATAAATACGTAATAAAGATAATCATAAACCAAGATTTTTGAAACAAAATAATAAAACCAACATTGTCTAAAATAAAATAAATATTATCCAAAATATATAATTAAATATCTACAAGTTTAGAATATAATCAATCAAACATAAAACATAATCTAAACACTAAATTAGAACATCTTCAAAAAAGATTGACAGGAAATTTCTTCAAAGAGAATCCAAAACCTCTTTAAAAAAGTGTAAAACCAAAATTTCGAGTGTACTCTTGAAATCGCAACCTCGTAAGGATATTCAAGAAGATTGAGAGATGCAAGGAAGGAAATCTACTCACATTTCGAGAAAGAAACTTAAATCAAAGAGTTCGAACATAATTCACAAGGTATGACAAATCGAACAAGTTCTCAGCTGATCCGAAGAAATACGAAACTCATAATGAAAGGCAACCCAATCAATAGCAATTTCTTAAAGATTTCAAAAACCTTTTTGATGCATCAAACAAGTTCAAAATTACATCAAAGAGTACATGAAACAAGAAGAAGAGTTTAAACAACACAAGGCAGATATCCAAGGAATGTAAGTAGACATATGCAGTCAACATCAACGAGTATGCATATGCATATGCAAACTATGAAAGAACAAGTCACAAGTCATCAACAAAGTTTCAAGACACATAACAGAGTAACATCAAGAATTAACTCCTAACATTCCCAAACCCGTGAACTGCATCACTTATTAATTCTATTTTATCTATGATAACTCATTAACTTCCCATACACATAAACCGTCAACATTAAACTGGCCAGACCTAACATCAGCAGATATGCAATGGTGAATTAACAGCATTAACCAATAGACAGTCATGTACATAAATCTCTAATTCTTGTTATCATGACAAGACCTATAACATGACAGACACTCAGAGTATGCAATGAAGCATAGTTAGTCCATTCCCAATACTCTAATCAAGATGAACTGCTTTGATACCATAATGTAACACCCTAACTTTCAGCACCTCATAATCGCACTAAAAGTCCAGGCATTACCTACCTCTATTCCTTTAATTTCATATTATAATTATTTAATATTGAGCCTTCACGAATATAAACTGAATTCTTAGTTACAAAATCAAAAGGTCTTTATTTTAATTCACGTAATCACACAATTATATCCACATAATAATAAATACATAAACTTATTCAAAACTCTCAAATACAAGTCCTACGCCTCTAAAAACCTAAGATAACAAATGACGAGGGGTAAAATCTCAACTGAACCAACAAACAGAAAATACAGCATATATTCTTTAAATAGCCTTTTGAAAAAGGTTTGTGGAAAAACTTAAAAGGTCATAAAGAAACTTCTTTAGTTTACAAATCAATCAAGTGAATAGTTTAAAGAAATGAAAAGACCAACGACGTGCCTAAGGGCTTCCTACCCAACTTACATCGCTCGCTCATATCCAACCAATACATAAATTAGAATAATAAGATAGCGCCTAGTCCATCCTACCTCAACCTCCATCACCACATATCAGAAACAATCCTCAGTGTCATGATGCGTGAGCATCTTTCCTATCTTTTTTCTAGTAAATTTGCATTCGAATTTGTAAATTTAATCAAGATTTAAATACTTTTTAGCCACTATGAATGTTACTTTGAGTTGTGTGCAATTCTGTTTATTTCAAGTAGCATTCGGATGGATTTGACGAAGTATTATAGAAGAAGAAAAGAAAGTGAATGATGTTGTCAACCCTGACCTCCTTGCACTACAATTGGAATAACTTGAGCTACAAAGGTCCAATTGACGTGACTCTAGTGGCATTGGAAAGCTAACTTCCAGAGCTTTCCAACGATGTATAATAGTATATACTTCTCCAACCTATACGTCCATATTGGCGCCTAACTTGGAGAATCCCAAGTTAGGCGCCGAAAGAAGAACTTGCACTCCAAAGCATGTTGCCAAGGCTAAGTCTAACTTCAATTTCTTGAAGTTAGGCGCCAGTTCAATGGGAAACAATGGTCTCGATGTTTTCATCAGAGGATTGCACGAAGATTTTATTTAATTCTTGATTAAAACTTTTATTTTAATTACAAATAGCAAAAGATATTATTTAGATTTAAAAAATATATTTTACATTGATTAGGATTAGATGTAAAAAGGAAAAGATTCAACCCTTCTCTTTTACGCACCTCATTTCGCACTTTACAGTTTTTCAGAATCCTTGTTTTCTCTCTGAACCATGAAAACCTAAACCTCCAATGTTAAGGTTAGGAGCTCTGTTTATTGTATAGATTGATACTATTACACTTCTATTTTAATTACTGTTTTGATTTCAATTTTAAGAATTTGTTTACGTTCTTTATCTTATGAATCTGGGTGGAACAGAAGTATGACCCTTATTCTATTTGAGTTCTTGTAAACCATGGAAAAGCAATTTACTTGAACAATAGCTTGAAAATAATTTCTCCTAAATTTCTAATTATCTGGACTTAACGGGATACGTGTGATAAACCCATATTTCATGAGATATTTTGTGCTTAATTTGAGTGATTTATACAATCCTTCACCTACTTATTCACATTAATTGCATGGTTTTACTTTCCCTCCCTTATTATGTCATATCGTGAAAAACATGTTTCCTAAGCTTTGAAAATTAATTATTTTAATTACCTTTATTTCCATTCGATACCATGATTAGTGTGTTGAGTAGTTTCAGAGTTTCTAAGGCAGAATGACTTAAAGGATGAAAAAGAAAACATTCCAAAGGGAAAGGAGAAAGTAAAACAGAGCTTTAAGGAAATTGGTATCCACGCGATCGCATGGACGACGCGATCGCGTGCCAAGCACGAATCAGCAGTGATGCGGCCGCATGACTGACGCGACTGCGTGCCTCTAGCAGAACGCACATGACGCGGTCGCATGACTGACGCGACCGCGTGGCAAGGAAAAGCTCCGAATGACGCGACCGCGTGACCCACGCAGACGCGTGACAAAGGCCACGCACCAGAAAATTACAGAACACGCCCCAGCGAGTTCTAAAGCCCTTTTTTGGCCCAAATCCAAGTCCAGAAGGCATAGACCAGAGGTTATGAAGTGGAGGAATGCATCCATTCAAGGAGGCCTCTCATAATTTACTTTTCATGTTTTAGATGTAGTTTTGGAGAGAGAGGTTCTCTCCTCTCTATCTCTCTCTTAGGATTTAGGTAGTGTTTATAGAAATTAGGATTTAGGACTTCTCTTAGCTTTCTAGAGTGACTCTCGATCCCAGGTTTAATATTCCTTTTTACTATTTAATTTCTCTTTTATATTTTGATTACTCTGAAGCCTTTATTATGTTTGATTGATGTTGCCCAATTGGCTGTTGATGACATTTTTATTTAATGATAATTGAGGTATTTTCAGTTTATAATTATTCTCTTTGAATTAAATTGCCATTGCTTCTCATCCAAGGATATTTTTATTATTCCAGCAATTTTACTTTTTTTCCCTTTTGGTTCTGATTAAGAATTTAGTAACTCAACAGTTATTGAACTCAACGTAATTAATAATCGTTATCTTGCTAATTGAGCTGAACCTAAATAATCCCAACCTTTTTTTAGGAAATAATTAGGATTCAAAGGTCAGTTTAATTAGTCCCTTGACTTTCCTTTGCCCTGGCAAAGGTTGACCAAGTGGAGTTTAGATTCAACTTTTATTATAGTTGAGAGAGATAACTAAGTTAGACCTCTAAATTCCCCTATCTTGCCAAAAGTTGTTTTACAATTATTATTTATTTTTAATTGCCATTTAATTCACACATCATTTAAATTACTTGCTTCTCACCTTCTAAACCCCGATTACAACCTTTATAACCAATAATAAGAACATACTTCCTCGCAGTTCCTTGAGAAGACGACCCGAGGTTTGAATACTCGGTTAACAATTTTTAAAGGGGTTTGTTACTTGTGACACCCAAAACGTTTGTACGAAGGGATTTTTGTCGGTTTAGAGACTATATCTACAACGCGACTGTTTTTATGACATTCTTTACTGGTAAAAATCCTAACGTCAAAATGGCGCCGTTGCCGGGGATCTGCTAACGTGTGCCTTATTATTGGTTATTGTAAATATTTTGCTTTTGCTTGTTTATTTATTTTTGTTTTTTTTTTTTCTTTTTATCTTTATTTGCTACTATGAACTCTCACCCCTCTCGCTTTGAGTTTGGTTCTGATATTGTTAAAGGAAATAGAAGTTACAGTAGGAATGTGCATCAAGGTCAGACCAATCAAGGATGGATGGAACCAAGAGGATCTAATCAACCCTTTTGGCAGCAACACCCTTCGAGATATCCTGGACAAAGACCATTCTACCGCACATACCCAACTGAAAGACATGGTGGACAACCTTGTAACTACCAACAAGCCCCACCCCGTGCATATGAACCGTCCTTTCAACATAACCTCGAACCACCATACTCACAAGCTTCTCTTCACCATTCGCCATCATATGATCCTTCCCTACTCCAATACCAATCTAATCGTTCCCAATCATCACCACTTCCCTATGTATCATGTCTAAGTCCAGCAAACCGCGAAGCAGAGGATCGCCTAAAAGAAACAATAACTAAATTTCAAACAACCATTCAACAACTGGAGCATGCACTAATACAATGGGCCACTAAACGCTCAAATATACAAGGATCAATCACAGCTCCATGTGGACAACCCGATGAAGAGCGTATCATGAAAGAAATACTAGAGACTCCAGTGGACAAGGCCAAGAATGAATTCATACTAGAACAAGTGGAAGAAGCTGTCATTGTTCAAGAAGAAGTGTTGGTTGAAGATCTAGGCGATGCTGAACTTCCTTGGGTATCCAGAATTGAGGAAAAATCCGTCCAGGATGCTACAGTTGATGCTAAGGAAGATACTGTACAATCTCCAAGGCAAGTCGTTTATGAGGAATCAGACGGAATAATCCAAGAAGCAAATTCCCTTGATGATGATATTCACAAGTCTAGCTCTTTTGGTGATGAACTTGCATCCGCAAGTAAATTCTCTGAAATCGAAGAATCTTCCCCAAGTGAATATGAAGATGATGCGGAGGTGGATTTCTCTCAACCTCCAATCTATGACTTGAGTGATGAGGAAGATATAGAAGACTTTGACTCGAACACAGATACAATTGAGGACTCTTGCAAAGAAGTGGAGGAATTCACAGAAGAGCATACGGGAGTAGAACTTACAGAACCACCAGAAACACCTATCCCAAGGCCACTACCACCTAACACAAGCTTCAAATGGGTACAATCCTTAACTTATGACTTTACTTATTCACTTGAATATGGTTTAATTGAAACAGATGGCCAGCTTAGAGCTCTCTGCGGCTTTAAGAGTAAGAGGGAAATGGCTCGTACTCAGAGCTGGTGCACAAGGTTCAATAAGGTTCCACGCTTCACCTCGAAGTACACGATTGGTATCATACTCAATTGCACGGATCATGGAGAACATTTGGTCACCACGGTGAGATTCTACTTTTTAAACCGACCGGATGGAGACATGTAGATCAGGACGGAGGCGGATTTAAAAGCAAGGCTTGGAATCCTGGAGTTTATTCTGACATTTGTCGTCCCGGGAGCCGAACAATATATTTAAAGCTGCTCAGAAGCTTCACATGCCTAGTTTGGGACCCCGGAGGCTGTTGGCGTTCCAAGCATTGGTGGAAATTTTTGGACGAATTTAAACATAAGCCACCATAACAGGATATTCCTCCAATGTCCAACTTAAGGACTTTAACTAAAAGTGCTAGGTGGGAGACAACCCACCATGGTATGATCACTCTTTTTTTTCAATTTATTTCTTGTTGATTGCTTTCCTTTTTTCTTCTTCATTTTAATTTATTAAACCTGGAATCATGCATAGCATTCATGTTAATCATTGCATGCTGCATTTTTCGTGCATATTTTTGTATAAAGAAATGGGGGTTGCATGACGCGACAGCATGCCCCATGCGATCGCGTCATATTGCGAAAACACCATCCGCGCGACCGTGTGACTCACGCGGCCGCGTGATATATATATATATATATATATCGGCGTAAGGATCCAACGAACAGAAAGTTAGGCTGGAATCGTGCGGCCCTTGTGCGTTTCGCGCAAATTGGCCCACGCGATCGCATGCCCCATGCGATCGCGTCATTTGCACAATACCTACCCTACGCGACCGCGTGAGCGACGCAATCGCGTCGCATGGATTGCACATCACCCCAAAAAGAGACAGAGAGTTACGCTGAAACGGTGCTGGAGTCGTGCGTTTAGCACGAATTCCAGCGACGCGATCGCGAGCCCCACGCGATTGCGTCAACCTTCTTCCCCCCTCTCGTGCGATCGCGCGCCCCACGCAATCGCGTCACTCCCATTTTTGCCCCAACTACGCGACCGCGTGCCCCACACGGCCGCGTGGATTCGAAAGTATAACCCCCCCAGCCACACAAACCCTATCAGTCGCGCAGCCCTTCACCCCTAACCCTCTTCCCCTTCTCTCTTCTTCTTCCCCCAGCCACCGCCGGCCAGCCGCCACGCCACCACCTCACTAACCCTAATACCCACCTCCGCTGCCACCGCGACGCCGTGCTCTGCCACCGCACCGAACGCCGTCGCAGCCACCTTCTTCCCCGTTCCACCCCTCCCGCCTACCAGGTTCCGCAAAACGTAAATCCCTTTTATCCGTTTGTCATTTTTCTATAATTTTTTCCGTTTATGTTCATAATTAGGATAGTTAGACTTGCATGTTGTAGTGGATTTTTCGGTTGTTAGGTAGCTTAGGCTGTGGTTAGTGGATCTGGGTCTGTTTCCTTGCACTGTTCTTACTTCTATTTTATCCTATGTGCAAATCTGTTGCTGCTATATTCATGATTCATCTGCTGCTTTCTTGTATGTTGCTGTTGTTTACATTGAGTTTTTTATGTTTCTTTTATATCTATGTACATGCAGCTTGCTTTCTTTTAATTCATATGAACTGATATGATTGCTGTTTATTTTTCGGGACAATCCAATTTTAGCCGGAATGCTGCCCAAATTTTTTTTGAAAATTATTTTCATTCATGTTTTGGTTTGGCATTTCTGAACTCTGTTTTACTTTGCTTTACCCAGCCCATTTCATGAATGCTATGGCAGACTTTCTTATCCTCTTTGATTTCTTGGCTCATAAACTGCATTTGTGATTCACTGATTCCAATTTTTGCTTTTTTTTTATTATTTCTATTCGAATCAGCATCACCCTGTTTTTCTTGTTCGATTATGAGTACTTCTATTCTTACCTGTGAATCACTGTTATATGGAATTTTTCTATGCCACTTACTTTAACCGGCACTTTACTAACTCCCTAATTTTAATTTACTAATTTCTTTTTCAAAATTCTAACCATACTAACCCTTTTGATCTCTTTTCTGATTATTTTCACTTTCCTCTAACTTTTTCACTATGGCATATTGATTTTTCTCTTTCTATTTAACATTAATTCAATCACATTTCAATTCCTCATTTTCCTTATTATATTTCTCCCGTCCCGCTTTGAGTTTCCTTTGTTTGCATTGCCTATTTGTTTTCCTATTTTATCCATTTCCTGGTTTTCTGTTTTTCAGGATGTCTTCTTCACAAAGGAAAGGTAAAGGCAAGGCTACTGGCAAACGCAAGCGAGGAGCTTCCTCCCAGTCCATCATTGTTCTAATGCACGATTCCTCATGGCGGGAGAAGAACTTCACACAGCAGGAAAAAGCTGACCAGCTGCTCCCTTCGACTGATCCAATAAAATTTGCAACCCGGTACTGTGAGCTGAAGTACCCGACTTTTGCAAACTCCAGAAATCTATACCTGGAACGTTCCTTGAAGATTCCAGAAGCCCTCCAGCAGTACACCACTGAGCAAATCAAGCAAAGGGGTTGGTTCTTTCTGGAGAAACCACTGACAGAGGTCAATGCATCTTGGGTCTGGGAATTCTATTGCAACTACTATCTTACTACCCTTGATGCAGTGAACATGAGGGGCAAGCAAATTCTGGTCACTGAGGAGGCCATAGAGACCATTCTCCAGCTCCCAGCCAAGTTCGATCAGCCAGATGGTTATGCACAGGCTGAGGAGGATATGAGTCAGATGCAGTTTGATTGGGATGCCGTGAAGGCACAGATAGCTCTCGACCCGACCGTTCCTTGGGAGATGGGTCAGAACACTATTATGCCCAGAGGGATCAAGAGAGTGTACTTGAATGATGAGGCTTGGCTATGGCATCAAATCTTGAGCAACTATGTGATGCCGAGTACTCATGAGACTGAGATCTCGGTTGCCATGATTACCCTTCTCTGGTGTGTGCTGGAGGGTAAGGACATGTACTTGCCTCGTTTTATCCGGCTTTATATGGCCAGGGCCCATGTCCGAGGCACCCTCCCCTTTCCTTATCTGGTTACACGGCTAGGCCGTCAGGCTGATGTACCTTGGGAGGATGCCGATGAGCAACCACCAGCAGCGGACTGTAGGAAGATCATCCCGCACAGCAGGAACTTCCTTGCTTTGGGCTACAGACCACCACCTGTCACTGCTACTGATGAGACAGCCCCTACGTCTGCTGGACCCTCTTCATCCACAGCTGCCCCTGCTTCCACCACTGCACCTCCACCCGCCTCTGAGCCGGTTTATTGCCTCGTGCACCGTCTATTCCGCCAGCTTGATCAGATGGAGCGTCGTAACAGGCACCGGTATGAGAGATTGGAGTGCCGCAGCAGGCGACGCTATTCCCATCTGAAGCTGATGATCAGACAGGGCGCCGACATCCCCTCCGAGCCCGACACTCCATCAGATCCATCAGAGGAGGAGGAGGATGAGCACAAGGAGGAACCTCATTCCCAGGCAGAGACTCATTTCCAGGAGGAGACTCATCAGCAGGCAGCCACTGAGCAGGCTGCCCCGCATCAGGAGGCTATGCCCCAGCTTGAGGTTGCAGATCCGGAGATCCCACTCCAGTCAGTCCCTTCTCTACAGCAGCCAGACTCTCAGCCCACCACCGCCACGGAGACCCCAGCTACCATCCCTACCAGTGATGACACTCCTTCACACCCAACTTGATTGAGCATCGGGGACGATGCTTCATTTTAAGTGTGGGGAGGTCGCTATCTCTGGCGTTTATTTTGGTGAACTACTACATACTTTTTCTTTTATTTTGGATATTTTTCTGTATTTTTCTTTTTACTGTTATTTTCTGAGTACTTATACATTGCTTTTATGTATTTTTATTCTATTTTCTGCATTTTGCATCTTTAGTTCATATTTTAGCCCTTTAGTTTATTTTAGTTATTTAGTTTAGTTTGCAATTCTGATTTATTAGTGGATTAATTAGTATAGTTTACCCTTTTAGCATAAGATAGTATAGTTTAAATAGAAAAATATAAAAAGGAAGTAAGCTAGGTAATTGAACATATCAGATTTAAATCCATAAACCTTGTATATAGCATTACATGATGTAGTTAAGCTGACAGCATTTCATTAAGGAGGAACATTAAAACTTTAAAATCCACCCTAAGTAATTTTTTTTATGAGAATAATGGGAAGTTTTAACTAAACCTGCATACAATATATAAATGATATATGATGCTTGAGTTAGAGAACACACAGCCTGTGAGTCTTGAGCTTAAATTGTATGGTTACATTCAAACCATAATTTTATTTCTATGTGTTACATTTCTTTTTATTATGATGTTCTTTCCTTTGCTTTAATCTATATGTCCAATTATAGAATATAGAATAGATACATACCAAGAGAATGATTAAGGCCATCATTTGATTTTAGCTCACTTACCCCAAATTAGCCTACCTTTTACATCACCCTTGTTAGCCCCCCCATTGAGCCTTTTAAAACCCCTTTATTCTATTTAGCCAAATTAATAGCCTTAAGCTGAAAAACAAAAGAAAACCCCAAGTGGATCCTTGGTTAGCTTAAGATAGAAAATCATGAATAGAGTTAAATGTGGGAAACCTTGTGGGAACATGAGTGATAAGAACAAAGGATTAGGAAGATTAAAAAGAAATAAAAAAAAATAAATTTGGGAAGCATGCTTATAGGAAAAGCAAAGTGATTCAATTACCATGTGCATAAAAAAAAAATTCAGCATCTAAATAAAAGGGGATACAAAAAGAAATTCCCCCAATGAATACAATGCACATGGGATAAAAATAAAAAGTGAAACATGAGCATGTAACAATAAGTGGGAAATATGGGAAAATAGGTAAAGAAGTTTTATCTTGCTAAATATATATGTTGGGTGAGATCTTAGTCTAATTAAGGATTCACTTATTAGCTCACTTGACCATATACATAAATCCTTAC
Source organism: Arachis duranensis (assembly GCF_000817695.3). Taxonomy (NCBI): domain Eukaryota; kingdom Viridiplantae; phylum Streptophyta; class Magnoliopsida; order Fabales; family Fabaceae; genus Arachis; species Arachis duranensis. Next base: position 61,439,232 of record NC_029773.3, read on the forward strand.
CTTTACCTTGGCCCCATTACAACCTTAATTAAAGACCTCATGACTTTTTGGTATGACTATATTTTATAATTGTTGATTGGTTAGATAAAAAACAAAGCTATAAGAAAGTAAGAATAAAAAGAAAAATAGAGTGAATAAACCCAATAAACACTGAGTGACTAGAGAGTAAACACAAAATC
>NC_029773.3:61439539-61449136 GCF_000817695.3 Arachis duranensis
TATATGTATGTATATATATACATAACTCCTTGAGAATGTGAATTAACTTAGCTACATGTAAGCTTTATATATGAGTGAATAAATTAGAGTTGCATGATGCATCATTCATTTAGGTAGTTGCATTTAATTTAGATTGCATTGCATTCCATCACTATAACCTCATTTATTTACCTTGGATTTAGCATGAGGACATGCTAGTGTTTAAGTGTGGGGAGGTTGATAAACCCATATTTCATGAGATATTTTGTACTTAATTTGAGTGATTTATACAATCCTTCACCTAATTATTCACATTAATTGCATGGTTTTACTTTCCCTCCCTTATTATGTCATATCGTGAAAAACATGTTTCCTAAGCTTTGAAAATTAATTATTTTCATTATCACTTTCCGTTATCAATCTCATTCTCAATCTCATATTTTAGTATTTAAACTCAGTCATCACCATCTTTTATCATCATAGTTAGTTACCATTCATCATCACAATCATCCTCACCATACATTATTCCACCTTTGTTCATTTTTCTCTAATTCACTAACTCAGCTCTTTAGGTTTCACTCTTAACTCCTCTATCCTTAATTGCATTAGCTTTAGACTTGTACTAGGGTTTATAAAAATTTAGAAGGCTCGAGGAATAGTTGAAAACTTAAAAATTCACTTTTCAGAAAATAGGAGTGATCGCGTAAGCAGGCACATGCTCACGTACGCATGGGTGTAAATTTTCAAAACTCATGTACGCGGACCACGTTTGCGCATGTTGAAGGTTTAGGCAGTGGGACTTGCTCACGTAGACATGAGTGTTAGTAGTGGCCAACTCCCGCGTACGCACGATGAGTTCTGCGTACGCATTACATATCAGAACTTCAAAATTTCTGATATGCTGCAGAAACTAGTTTTTCAGCCCAAAGTTCAAACCTTCATAACTTTTTTCAGAAAATTCATTTTTTAACCATTCTTGAACCGTTGGAAAGATCGACAACTAAATGTTCATAAAATCCAATTTTGTAAAGTTTTTCAACTCCGAGGGCCAAGTTATGGCCCGCCGAAGTTAGCCAAAAATCAGTTTGAACCAAAAGTAGAATTTACTAACATTTCTAAAGATTCACAAGCCTTATTAGTTTCTACTCAATATAATTATTTCCAAACCTTCCCAAACCACTCATTCATAATCGACCAAAGTCAAAATCATCCAATTCATGTCTCAAGTCCTCAATCAAAACCAATTACTGCTAATCACATCTCAATTTCAAGCCTAACCTTAAAACTCACACTCCTATTCCCAAACCATTGAATTTATAATTAATTTACTTCTTAATATCCTTAGCTAACCAAATCTCTTCTCATTGTTATTAAAAATCATATAAGTTAAAATCATAAATCAACCAAATCAATAAAAATCTGATTCTCGTTGAAATCCTTAAAAACATTCAAAACATGTCTCTTTTGATAAATAATTCAAACCAAACTCATTTTTGAAATTATAACCAAAACAACTCCAAATTTTTAGAAAAATTTCGGCAGCACCTTCCCTAAAAACCGGAGTTTGCTACCCATCACAGGTCTCCTCTTTTCAACCTTAACTCAATAAAACCAACATCTCAAGTCAACATTTCCAAATCCATCATTTAAGACCAATTATTATCGATTCAAATAAAAGAAAACCAAAATCCACAGATTCAATTCATTTCACCAGAAATTCAGAAATCAACCAATTCAATAACAAACACAACATGTCAATCTCAACAGAAAATCATTTACATCATAGACATTCATCCATTTGCATCAATCTACTAAACTTATCAGGTATTCAAAGCCCAAAATATTTTCTTATTAAAATAAACCCCTACCTCAAGAAATCAAATCCGCAGTGATTCTTAACGCAATAAATTTCTTTCTCCCCGGCCTGTAACAGCAGCGGCTGCATCCACAACTCCGCTTACATCTGCAACAACAGAAACGACTTTAATCGCAACATGCAACCTCGATAACTCCATCCTAAACTTTGATGTTGCGAAATTCTTAATAACACATAACAGAACACTAACGGCGAGGGTTTCGGAACAGAGATACATACTGTAACAAGGAAGAATAGCTGAATTGAACAGTAGTAGCCCCGATGGTGGCTCCAGCGGCGGTGTACAACCAAGTAACTCACGATAATCAAAACCCTGGCACAAACAACCTTAGTAATATTCTCATGATAACAAGGGTCTCGACAGACAAAAAATGAAAATATGAAACAAGGCTAAAGCTTACCAAGAAGACAGAAGCTTCAGCTACAGTTTCTGACGGCCAGCACGGCGGCGTGGAGCTCCGGCGACGCAGTAGTAGCACAAGTGCAACAACGGCGAGCCCAGCAACTTCGGCGATAGTGGAGGAACGACGGCGATGCAAGCGGTGATGCCTCCCTTCTCACTCGCAAGCTCTCTCTCTCCTCTTTGCGACATTGCCGGCGGAAACTCGCGACAGAGCTGGCAATGGCAGAGCGCGACGGCTCCTCCAGCTCGTACTCCTTCCTCCCTTGGCTCGTGGCTCCATGGATGGCGGCGATACTGGTTTCGCAATGAGGACGGCGATGGTGACATGGACCTCACAAAGACGACGATAGACGTGACGACGACTCCCAGACGCGATGTCTTCTCCCTCCTGTGACTCTGGTTTGCGCCTCTCCCTCTCCTTCGACGGCGACATGACGATGCGGCAGTAGTGATTCTCGTCAACACCGTCCTCCCTCTCTTCTTTTCTCTGCCTTCCGTTTCTCCTTCTCTCCCTCTACATTTTCTTTCCTTTTTTCTGAGTTTCTGATGCTGCTATATTTGAGTGTAAGGAGGTTTGGCGGCGAAGGTTTCTTTAGGTGAAAGGGAAAATGGATTTTGGTTTTTAGGATTGAGTAAACACCCAACCCGGTCCCTGTCCATTTCTAATTAGGACAACGCGATCTCTCACCAAAAAACTAAGCCACGTTGGTCCCTGTCTATGCAAAAAATCACTCATCGCGCCCCTCCCGTTTATCCCCCGTCCATAGTTGACGGAAAAAGCTGATGTGTCACTTACCGGCGCTGATCTGGCAGTTAGGTCAAAGTTAAGTGCCAAGGTGGATAAGTGGGAATGGACAGGGGTCAATTTGTCCCCCTGTCACATTAAAAAACGACGTCGTTGCTAGGTTAATAAGAAGTAAATGTCTCCTTCATCATTTCATTCCCCAACCTCTGTACAAAGTATTCATAGTCTAAACAAGAAACCCTGGGGGACCATGGTTGGAAGTGGAGAACGTTGTGCATCCTCCAACCTGCGAGCTGGTGATAGTTGGAGTTATAGCATGAACTCTAATGAAAGTATTGTAGGTAGAAGGAAGAAGATATGGGTCTCCCCAAAATGCTATTGTGGGTCTGATGCTGTTCTGTTCATGTTTGGGACCAAAAGTAATCCGAATAGGTTATCCTTACGGTGTCCTAAATTCAAGGTATGTTCATGTAAAATTTTGTGTTGAATGTACAAAAATTCTATATTTAGTTCCAGGTCTGTTCATGATTTTAACCTTTTTGTATCTGTCTATATGTAGACTGCAGAAGGATGTTGCTCATTTTTTGTATGGTTAGATGATTATGTCTCTTCCTTTAATGAGCATTTTTTGAAGACAACATCAAAAGGGGTATTGCAGAAGAACCAGCAGCGATTTGAAGGCCTTAGTGATACGGTGGATGACAAAGTGGAAGAGTTAGAAATGAGGTTGATTGGATTAAAAAATCAATTGGGAAAGAGCAAGAAAAAATGGGTGAAAGTAAATGCTTGGGGTTAGGTTGTAGTATTTTTGTATTTTTGATTGGGGTTATGCTTGCCTGTTTATTTAGGACAACTATGTATGCAACCTAATGAATAACTTTAGGGTATCTAAGAACTGTGTGGCAAGATGAGATTGGAAATGTAAACATTTTGGATGTAAGTTATATGAAGATGAATTATTATGATGAGTGTTTAAAGTTTGTTACCTAAACTTAATGCAAATTAAAGCAGCAAATATTTGTGCATGTAACATAGATTGAAGTAAACCTTGTAAAGTATAGCAAAAAGTACTATTATATTCATATTATCAAGAAAGATGTAACTGATATGTTCACAATGATAATATCATTGTAGAGGCAAAATGGCCCTAATTAAAACTTAGACATTTGTAAATACCAAAATACCAAAATAACAGCAAAATATTTGCTGACATAATTGTATCCTTCAAACTAAAGTCTCAAAATACCAAAATAACAGTATCACATATCTCAGTATCACAAATCTAAATTCCTATTATAAGTGTCACCCCTGCTTAGGAGGCCTAAGTCCTGGAGGCCGGTAGCCGGGTGTTGGCACAAATTTCAGAAGTCGTGATTTGCAGCTGCCATTGTCTCTTCGGAAATTGCATCATGACTGGTTCCTGTAGTAGTCTTCCCAGCTATTGAGTCATTTGATTGGAGCTGTGAGCTGTGAGGCATCAGGTTTGGGGCTTGGGAAGGTTGAGATTTGAACCATAAGGTTGGCCCGGATGCTGGTATGGGTGGAGGCACGAAAGATGGAGTTGGAGGCCTAACAATCTGCTGCTTTTCCCTAACTGTTGGAGAGTTGTCATTGGAGTTTTTTCCTGCAGCCTGTAACAATGTAGGTTTAGCAGCTATATGAATGAAAACTTTAAGGGATTGAGATGTAATAATTTGTTGGATGAAACAAGTTTTGTTTTTTTAAACAATAGAAAAAAAATTACCTCCTCAGTTGGTGGTGCAGATTGCGAAACTGAAATTTCTTCTCTCTGATTTTTGGGTAGTTTTTTCTTAGCTTTTTCGGCTTTGCTCTGTGACAAAAATCAATTTATTATAGAAAGCAAGCAACAAAAAAAATTCTCAAACACGTCCATTGTACATAACACAGCCATTCTCAATCAAGTAACATTTAAATCTAATCAGTACATAACACAGCATTTCTCAAGCAAGCAACAAATAAACCTAATCAGTACATAACATAGCCATACTCAACCAAGCAACGTATAAACCTAATCAGTGCATAACACAGCCATTGTACCTCAATTCTCAAACATAGAATAAAGAAGTTATTGTTTAGGACAAGTCAATTCTTAAAACTAACACATTGTACCTGATCAGTGTTTGGGGCTGGAGCAATATTTGGAGCTGGATCACTGCTTGTTGCTGGATCAGTTGATGATTTGTGAGTTATTGTCTTATTCTGTGCTCGTCTCTCCTTTTTAGTCATAGGCTTCCAGTTGGGATCTTGTGCTGCATTCGGACATGTCTTGTAGTAATGGCCCTTTTGGCCACACTTAGAGCAAGTAACAACGAATGTCTTCTTCGCCTTGGTGGTGCTTATCTCTCTCTCAACCGGATCAGCTATCCTCTTTATCTTAGGTCTATTAGCAGCTCTCTTGATAGTGGGAGGTAGTGGCCTTGGTGTATTAATAGGTGTCCAGTACTCTTCACTGTTGACTGGTTTAATGCAATGTGTATAAATTGCTCTAATGGCTTCCATAGTTAGCCACTTATGCACAAAATCCTCAGCCTTAAGACCCATTTTAGCTAGTGCTGCAACGGCATGTCTACAAGGCATTCCTATGCACAATAACAAATTGATGTAGAATAAAAAAAAAGACAATAGACATATAGTGATAAACCAAAAATTATAACAACTAAATAATTATCCAATAACTATATAGCCAGACTTACCAGTCAACTGTCATACATTGCATGTACATGTCCTCTTGTGTAGATTCACACCCACTTTATGGTTTTGAGAATGAACCTCAAAGAGGACTCTTTTTGAATCACCAGCCCATATAGCTCTCCATTTATGACTCTTAGGCTTGATAAATTAATCCAACTTCTTATGTTGGACTGGTACAAGTGGTCCAATGTGAGCCTCCAACTTCTTCTTGTGCATTGCCATTTTTCTCATTATGTAGCACCGCAGGCCTTCACACATGGTTAGAATAGGCTTTTTCCTATGCTCCACAATCTTTGCATTCCATACTTCACACATATTATTAGTTATGTTGTCCACTTTCGGCCCATGACTAAAGTACGCTTTACACCACACAGCCAGATCAATTTTTTGCATATACTCCCATGCTGGTGCACTTACTCGCTTTAACTTCTCCATCGCAGCAGCTAATTCAGTGTGTGTGGTGCACCTTGCACATTCCCAAACCAATTGCTTCGTCTCTTCATCTTTGAAGTGCTTAATGAAGTTCTTCCAGATATGTAGTACACAATTCCTGTGGTGAGCTCTCGGAAATATCTCCTTCAAGGCCAATGCCAACCCCTGTATCAGTCCAAGGACATGATATGATTAGAAAATTCTAATTAGCAATGATGTAAAATATTAAATGCTGAGATTCAAATTAAAGTATCTCAAATTATATACAATATCTAAGCAGGGAGCTGCAATACAACATATTTAATTAAAACTCCTACGGTAACTCCTATATTTTTTAATGCTATGAAAAAACATAAGAAAGACTCAAAAAAATTGTAACTCTTTTTTGGCATAGTCAGTAACGCTTCATTCATTTCATAAGAAATCTAAAAATTGTCATATCAATCTGTTTCTTAAAATGATATATAATCAGGGAGCTGCAATACAATATATAATCAATTAAAGTGGCTTCAAATGCTAAGACTCAAGTTAAAGTAACTCAAATTAAATACAATATATAATTAGAAAGCTGCAATACAACAAATTTAATTATCAATTGATGGTGAATGAACTAGATTCTTCTCCCTAACATAAGAATTAATTCATCATACACAAATCCATAGCAGAATAGTACAAGTCTATGATCAAATCCATAGCAGAATAGTACAAGTCTATGATCAAATCCAAAACAGAGTATATCATACACAAGTTGTCAACACAAGTAACTAAGTAGCAAGGTTTAGAGTTGACCTTTTGTTGATCGGAAATAAAATTTAGCCCCAACTCAGTGCAATCCCCCAAATCCTGCTTTAGTATTGACAAAAACTAGCCCCAGGTGTCTTTACATTCGTTTGGAACCACAGCATACACAATGACAAAAAAGTGGTTGTTGGCATCTTGCCCCACTGCAGATAATAGTTGTCCACCATAGTAACCTTTGAGGAAGCACCCGTCCAACCCGATTAGAGGCCTGCACCCATCTCTAAAACCCCTTTTATATGCATCCAAACTTATATACAACTTGTCGAACAGTGGCAGCGACTCTGGCTGAGGTATGACATCAATCATAGCTGTGCTCCCCGGATTACTCCTGTGAAGTTCCATCAGATAGTCACGGAGCTTTCCATACTGAGCTTGTTCGTTGCCTATGACTATTTCTCTGGCAAACTTCAGTCCTCTGCTTATCATTTTCTCACTAAGATGTACATTGTACTCCTCAATCATATACTCCCTTGCCTGTTTAGGATTTAACTCAGGCTGAGTCAGTAGCCTCTTGACCAACTTTGATGTCACCCATTCTCTGCTAGCTAGATTACTGCCAAAATCTCTAGCACAGTTGTGCTCATTAACCAATGTCTTCACCTGATAACACCCCCTAGCACTGTTCCAAGAGGTCAGAATCAACCAAGGATAGTTCTCTCCTGCACATGCAGTCCTCACCCTCTTCTTTTCATTCTTTAGATACATCACATCCTTCCCTTCATACACAAAGTAATCCTTTAGTGCATTCTTAAAACTTTCCATTGTGATGAATGTTTGCCCCACCTTAAATTCAACTTTCCCATATTCTGTCTCCTCATTGAAAGCATCAAATGCAGTCCTGTTTTCATCATCATCAGACATCGGACTGTTAAATGCTTCACTCTCATATTCATAAGGCTTCTCATAATCTGAGTCTAGTTCTTCCCCAATAATATCAAAACTTGATGGCATTGTATTCCCAGCCAATCCATGTCTAGCATCCACACCACCACCTACTTCAGGCCCATCAACTACTGCACCTTCTGTCACAGTTTTTTCATCTTTTAGAATATGTTTTCTCTTCCTACCTGAATATCTCTTGGAAGCTCATTTTTTGGCTGTCTTTGGAGAATAAGATGGACCACCTTTACTTGGTCCAGGCTTATCCCTATTTTTTGGGCCATCCTTGCTTAAATCCCTATTTGGGCCAAACCTCACCCCACCATTTGCTCCATCCTTCATCTCATCAGGTGGACCACTCTTCCCCTCCCCATCTAGACCCTGACTAGCTCTCTTCCTTGGTGACACCATTTTCTTCTTCTTTTTCTTCAATCTCTCCTTCTTTTTCTATACCTCACTATCATCACTGCTATGAGTCTCTTCATATTCCGGAGGAGGTGGCTTATATGGCTCGTCCTCAGTTGTTTCATACCCATCACCTGAGGAAGATGAGGGACTCATAAGAACCTCCTCAGCTTGCATCTCCACATCCACAACTTCTGGCACACTAACCGGGTAATCAAAGTAGATATAAATATGCTTTGTCCCCTTGTTTTTGTTTTTAATCTTATTATTCCTCATGTCATTTATCTCAGTATCACCCCTCATTACATGTAACCCAGATTCCAAGTCAGGTGCCGTGCTATCAAACCAAAACATCATCTTGTACTCCCTGTAACCCAGTTCCTTCAACAACGATTCAAAATCAAAGAAGTTCACCAAATCAATGTCTAAAGCTGGCCACTTCTTGACTTTTCCATCAACATATTCTAATTTGCCCTGTGCATTCCTCTTAAAAATTTCTCCATGATGGAAAACAGGAACTACTTCTAACTCATCCATCTGAAAATTATTTTTACTAATCAAAATCCATTTCATGACAGTTTAATATCATTGTCCTAATCATCTAAACTACTGACAATTAACATGAATAATTTAACAAATTAACTAAAAAACTTCAAAATCCATTCAGTATCACAATATTAATAATAAACAGCCAGGCAACCCATTTCAAACTACTGAACACTAATACACCCACATGTAATTTAGGAACAGATATTGGATTAGAATGATATTTTTGATGCCCAGATTCATTACTAACCTGAATGCCGACTCAAGCTGCCTCCACTGCACAACGTCAGTCACTTCGTCAACTATGGCGTTAGAGGAGTCCTCCGAGTGCGGCCTTATCAGCACCCTTGTCAGCACCAACAATTGCTACTTCCACCACTCTCTATCCTATTGCGCGAAGAAGGTTGAGGGATTTTGGTATTTCTGTAAATTTGAGTTAGGGCTTGGGGAGTTATGAAATGATGAAGGAGACGTTTGCTTCTTATTAACCTAGTAACGACGTCGTTTCTTAATGTGACAGGGGGATAAATCGACCCCTGTCCATTTCCACTTATCCACCTTGGCACTTAACTTTGGCCTAACTGCTAGATCAGCGCCGATAAGTGACACATCAGCTTTTTCCATCAACTATGGACGGGGGATAAACGGGAAGGGGCGCGATGAGTGGTTTTTTGCATAGACAGGGACCGGCGTGGGTTAGTTTTTTGGTAAGGGATCGCGTTGTCCTAATTAGAAATGGATAGGGACCGCGTTGGGTGTTTACTCTTTAGGATTAGAGTTAGATGAAATTTAGGTTTTTTTTTTTTTTAGTTAGGGCTA
>NC_029773.3:61449693-61461855 GCF_000817695.3 Arachis duranensis
TTTCCTTGCTTTCATCCCTCCCTCTTCCTGGTTTAGACGTTCTCGCCGCCTCGCGTTCTTGTCGCGTTATCACCGTCAGTCGTACTCAGTTCCTGCCACGTTCCCATCCTCTCAGTCCGTGGTGCTCTGTTCTCGCTGCCTTGACGTCCTCGCCGCCTTGCCTTACTGCCGCATCGCCGTCCTCCGTTCTCGTCGGTTCACCGTCCTCCTTTCAGCGAATCAGCTTCATTGTTCAGGACTTCAGGTATTCTTTTATGAAGATCATTTGAGTTTTGTGAAGGTCATTTGAACTGTGAATTGTGAATAAATGTTTTTGGCAGATTCTAAACTAATTGAACTGTGAATTGTGAATAATTGGGAATTGGTTGCGGATATAAACTAGTTTTTGGCTGTTTCTAGGTCGGTGTTAGTACCACCAGAAGAGTATATAAAACTCACGAGTATGAAATCTAGAACATAGTCGGATTTTATAATTTAGTTTTCTGTCATCTTACTTTTTCAGTTGTTGTGTGTGATACTGCTGTTATTGTTTATATGTCTAAAAGAATTAGATATCATGAATTATACTTGTTCACTTGTTCTTTGGTCCTGTTTAGTTGTGGTGAGATCCTCCTATTATTGTTTATTTTTTGTTATTTAAGAAAAGTTTGTTTAAAAATACTTTAGGAATAAATAGGTTTAAAAGTGTGAATAAAAGAGTTTTATTGAATTTCTTATGTAGAAATATGCACTTAAATAAAGTTTCTGTTTTGCGGATACATCTGATCCAATCCGATCCGTGTGCACCCGTGCTTAAGTAAAAAAAAAAATTGCAAGTTAGGGTTTGTCCCTTATAAATATGGATGTAGTTTTGTTAGGGTTTCAACACTACACTCTTCCAGCACGATTAGGGTCCTCAAGCTTCAACAAACATGGCTGACAAAGCGGTTACCATCAGAACAAGGAAGTTTATGACTAACAGGCTCCTCTCCAGAAAGCAATTCGTGAGTTCGTTCACCATTCTCACTTTCACACTGTTTTTATGGATTTATCATAGACTTTAAGTATGTACATTTTGGAATAATTGGAATCTGATAATGATAGATGAATTGAGCGCTACATACGATTTAGCTGAGCCTCGTTTTCTCTTTAATTGTGTGGTTGTAGGTCATTGATGTTCTTCATCCAGGGAGGGCAAATGTTTCTAAGGTACATTCTGTTTGTTAGCCGAAAACTTTAGATTTAATTGATTTTTGTCAGGTAGTTATTGGTTGGACAATAATGGTGTTTACGGTTACTAATTTTTGTTGTGTTTGGAATATGAAGGCTGAGCTTAAGGAGAAGCTTGCTAGAATCTATGATGTTAAGGACCCCAACACCGTGTTTGTGTTTAAGTTCCGCACCCATTTCGGAGGTGGCAAATCCACTGGTTTTGGTTTGATTTATGACACTGTTGAGAATGCAAAGAAGTATGAGCCTAAGTACAGACTAATTAGGGTAAGATAACTTGGTTTTTTGTTTTTCTAATGTGGTTTTTGTTCATGAGTGTAATTGCTATGGAATGAGAAACAATTTCATGCAACTAGGATGTATGTTTTTGTAAATTGTAAGATTGGTAAGTTAGTGCTTACTAATATTAATCGTTATTGGATGACCTCTATGTATAATAATATAGTACTCCAATTCTTGTCAGCACTGCTTTTTATTTTTAGATTGGAGTTGCATGGGGTGAAAATATGTTGATCTTTATTGTTGATCCATAATGTGACATGAAATTGTATACTGTTATGATTAATGAGCATTAACAATAGAGATGTTCCAAGAAGATTAATTTGAATGCTTGTGCATATTAGAATTCATTAGTTTTCAGATGAAATCATTAGCTCTTTTTAGTTGCTGTTTGGCTTCTAACAATTGCTTCCTCTTAAACAATACAATAATTTGTTTTGCTGGATTAATTACACCTTTACTATGCTAGAATTTCTTGAGATATTTTGTACAAGACCCTACCCTGTAGCTGAATCTGACCATTCTCATGTCTTGTCATGCATCCATTAGTTCTTTTTGGTCTTGGGGAATTAGAACTTTTCTTCTTTAATATCTGTGCCATGTTGCTGTGTTTTGCATAATCCTTCACTAAAATCCTGTCATTTGCAGAATGGACTTGATACTAAGGTTGAAAAGTCAAGGAAGCAAATGAAGGAGAGAAAGAACAGGGCAAAGAAGATCCGTGGAGTAAAGAAGGTAAATAGTTGCCAAAAGCAAATTGTTTTTTTTATTTGATTGTTCATCTCGTATTGCTCTTGCTTAGTAAAAATAGTAACCTATTTTTAATATTTTCAGACCAAGGCTTCTGATGCTGCCAAGGCTGGAAAGAAGAAATGAGTTTGCAAACATCTTGGTTTTGATTTTAAGGTTGTGTTGGAATTTTGTAATGGATATTTTATTTTTTAGATTCCTAGAATGAGATGTTTCAGTATATGACGACGTGATCTTTTTGCCTTTCAAATTATTAATCTTTAGTTACAACTTAAGATTGAGGAGAAATCAGTTGATCACTTACGAATGTTTCAAATGTTTGCTAGACTGTGATTATGAATTCCTATGGTGCTTGAAAATTTGACAGATCAATCATTTATTTTATAGGATTTTTATATGCAGTAAAGAAATCATTTATGATCATCATAAAATGGTGATGCTTTAAAAAGATAAAAAAAAAACTTGTGTCTTTATTTTGGATAAATACGTGAAACATCTATTTTTGTTAAGAATTTCAAATTGAAGTTAGCTTTTGCGTTTGCAAGTATGGTTCGTATCGTACGTGTACGTGAGCAAGTTTTAAAACCTGGATTATTTGTCAATAATAATATTTTTATGGAAAGAATTTTAATTAATACTTATTTGCATTATGCAATGCGTAATATCAATGGCATCATACCCTTGTATCTACACATGCAATGTTGTTTTCCATTTTTCATTTTATGGTCTAGCATTCCTTGATTTTTTTTCCTTCTCCAATAAAATCACTTTAAGTAAGCAGTAAGCACGTTTGTCATTGTATTTAGCCTAAATTTAACCTAGGAACCCATGGATCGACTTGAATTGTAACCGATGGTGGAGACTTAGCGTTAATGGTTAAAAAGGATCAAGATTCTCGTTACCTGTTACTTTGTTTTGGGTCATACTCCCATCCATTCACAAACTTGCTGCAAGACTCTCCAATGACGACCCAGCTATTGCTGAGGATCGAACTTGGGCTTGATTTCGGAAAAGTTTTTGGAAGAGTTTGTGTTTTTCAAAACCAATTCTTGCCCATGGTAAATGTTTTTGAAAGTGTTTAAGTTTGTTGCGATAAGAATGAAATGGATAATTATGGGCGACTCATTTTTTCCATACTGAAATGTTATGTTACTAAAGTTTTTACATTTAATGATAGTGAAAAAAGGAGCTTCCTTGCATGTATAAATAGAGGTTAAACCAGTGAATAACACACAGTTACACCAATAATACAAATAAATATTCTCTCTCTCTTTCTTATATACACTACAATATAAAGCACTTCTTTACTTTCTCTTTCCGTATACTAATAATATAATATTAATATATTATCTTTATAGTAGTATAATAGTATTGGTAAATTCTAATAGTAGTGTTTTTTTATTTATACTTTATTTTATTACCTCTTATTTATTTTACAACACGTTATCGGCACGAGACTCTGATTAAATTTTTAGGAAGACTCCAAGTAACAAATTTCATTATGTTAAAACTCTCTCATCTTAAATTTAATGCTCTTGATATATCTGGAAACAACTATTTATCATGGATACTAGATGTTAAAATCCATCTTGATTCAATGGATCTTGGAGATACCATTAGGGCTGAAAATAATACATCGCAAAAGGATAAAGCCAAAGCCATAATTTTTCTTCGTCGTCATCTTGACGTATGGTTGAAAAATGAATATCCCACACTAAAAAATTTTGCAAATATGTGGAAAGACCTTGAAGAAAGGTACAATCATCAACAGACGGTGATACTTCCTCAAGCCCAATATGTTAGAGAAAACTTTCTCGATCTTCCATGCCTCGAATGTGCTCCTGCAGCAGCAGCATCGAGAAACAGGATTTAAAAATATATATATTCTGAGCTAATTTCTTGCCTTCTTGTTGCTAAACGCAACAATGAGTTGCTCTTAAGAAATCATGAAGTGCGCCCAGCTGACGCCGCCCCATTTTCTGAAGTAAATACGGCAAATTATTACCCCAAAAGAGGTAAATGGCAAGATTTTGGTAATAAGAAAAATTATGAAAAGAAGAAGAATTATATTCACAAGAAAGGATCTCACTAGAAGTGGGATAAAGAAAGAAACAATTGGCAAAGTAAGTCAACTGAGGATAAATGCTTCCGTTGTGGTGGAAAGGGCCATTGGTCACGTACTTGTCGTACCCCAAGGCACCTAGTTGATCTTTATCAAGCATCCTTAAAAAATGAGGACAAAGGAAAGGAAAGAAATTTTGTTTCAAATTATAAAATTTCCACCACTCATTATGATGTGTCTAATTTCTTTGAGGATTCTGAAGAAAATATTGGCTATTTGATCAATGATGGAATAGTTTAATATGTGTGTTTGTTAAGTATTCATGTGAATAATTTCTCTGTGCATGTACTTTTACTCATTTTATTATTATTATTATTTGTCTTTGAAGAAAAATGGCAAAGACATATTGTGAAAATATTTTCTTTGCGGATAGTGCAAGTTCGCACACTATTCTTAAAAGTAATATATATATTTTACCCATCTTGTGCCAAAAGAAGAATATGTTAATATTATTATTGGCTTGAGCAATGTGATAGAAGGCTCTGAAATAGCTATAATTTTGTTTCCTGGAGGAACACAATTTATAATAAATAATGCACTATTATCTACCAAGTCTCTGAGGAACTTGTTGCGTTTCAAAGATATTCGTCAAAATGGATATCATATTCAAACAATGAATGAGAAAAATCATGAGTATTTATGTATCACAACTCATGATTTAAATAAAAAGGTTATATTAGAAAAGTTACCCTCACTTTCATTTGGGTTGTATTATACCAAGATTAGTGCAATTGAATCACATGCCATTGTAAACCAGAAGTTTACTAGCCCAAATGAATTCATAACTTGGCACGACCGATTAGGTCATCCGGGAACAACAATGATGCGGAGAATTATTGAAAACTCCCATGAACATTCACTAAAAAACTAGAAGATTCTTAAAACTAGTGAATTTTGTTGTGCTGCATGTTCTCAGGGAAAGTTAATTTTAAGACCATCACCAGTAAAGATTGGTTTGAGTCCCCTAATTTCCTAGAAAAGATTCAAGGCTATGTGGACCTATTCATCCACCATGTGGATCTTTTAGATATTTTATGGTCTTGATAGACGCGTCTTCGAGATGGTCACATGTGTGCTTATTGTCTTCTCGCAACCTGGCGTTTGCGGAATCACTTATTAAACGCCTCCAATTAATTGCTAGACCCTTACTTATGAGAACAAATCTCCCAACCTCGGTTTGGGGGCATGCTATTTTACATGCCACAGCACTTATTCGTTTGAGGCTAACGAGTTACCATCAGTTCTCTCCTATGCAATTAGCTTTTGGCCAGCAGCCAAAATGTTTTCCATTTAAGAATATTTAGGTGTGCGATATATGTTCCCATTGTACCATTTTCTCGTACCAAAATGGGACCCCAAAGAAAATTGGGGATATATGTTGGATATGATTCTCCCTCTATAGTGAGGTATATCGAGATACAAACTGGAGATGTATTTAAAGTCCGGTTTGCGCATTGTCATTTTGATGAATCAAAATTTCCAATATTAGAGGGAGAGAATAATCTTCTTGAAAAGGAACTTAATTGGAAAGCATCATCTTTGATGCATTTAGATCCTCGATCAAGGCAATGTGAACTAGAAGTTCAAAAGATTATACATTTGCAAAGAATATATATTTCAAAGATTATACATTTCAAATATATCATCTTTTGGGTTATAAGTTGATATTTAGTTGCAATGGTTTATCTAATTTTTGGGTTGTATGTTGATATTTAGTATGGTTGGTTATTGCCTTTTATTGGACAATTTGAGTATTTTGGTGTCTGGTATTAAGACTGATTAGCCAGTATACAGCATTTTGGTTGGAACAATTAGTGCTAATGCTTAATGTTATGCAGACCAATTGTTTCAATTTTAATCTTGTGCTTTTACCAATTTTGATTTCTTAGGTCTATTTAAAATTTGTTAACATATCTCGGTTACCTTTTTAGTCAATTTCACTCCATTCATGCTTTTGTTAATGATGTAATCGAATTTAAGACGCAGATTCAATTCCTTAACAAGTAAGTAAATAACCACAACAATGTCAACATAACTTCTACGCAACAATAATACATAACATTCATTAATAAACCCTATCCTACATGCATCCCTTGTCCTATCTAACCAAACAAATTAAATTCATACTCAAACTCAGTACAAGTCCACCCAAAATGAAACACAAAAGCAATTCAACTCTCTTCATCTGCTCTATCAACATCTTTCGATCTCTGTGTGTCGTCTCAGTCTCAACACTGGTAAACCTCACTTTCAAGACTGCACATGCATTGCATACTACTGTGCCATTCTTAGAGCATTCTTCCACCCCAACAGATTCCTCATTAGTTTCGTCCATCCACTTAAAATAACGGCACCCAGTGTTCTTCGTCTGCCCAACACTGCACAAAAATAGTTTATCAAGCTCAATTGCCTCGTCTTCGACTTCAAGGCCACCACCTGAAAACGGTAGAAACATGTCCCATCATATGACTTGCTCACATGTTCTTCGAGCCCTTCAGAGCTATAATTTTTCATAGACTGTGTCCTTCGATTACAACTGGACATGACTCTGCTTCCGCCATGCATGGCAATGGTTAGGATTTTGCTTTCTGCTGAAATTGGGAAAAACGTTCTCACTCAATTCTATATAAGGGAGAAAAGGGATTGAGATCCTAATACGGATGCCACGTTGAAATTCCGTTTGCCACATCACCAAGCTCTTTAACAGAGAAGGATTCTCCTCACGGTTTGGCAGATTTGTAGCGTTTTTAAATTTTTCAAGGTATGATTGTCGTTAACAAATATTAGGGTTATTTATGTTAGCATTTTACAAATTCGGGGGGCATAATTGGTAATTTAGTCATATTTTAATTACAAAAAATCGAAACCATACTCCCTAATGCTCGGAACACCACAAATTATCACCATTCTACAAATATCCAAACTCTAAGCCTCTTTTAAACAAAAATTCAGCAACAATTTTTCGACTTCAACCTTTTAACACCGCCAATTAACCACCAATTCCATTAATTTGCCTCCATAGCATATAATTTAATCTAATATCACATATACATCACTAAATCAACACCCCATTTTCTATATAAATAATTTCACAAAGGATAGAGATTTCTTACCTTACCAACATAAGTTATGGACAAAACCCAGCAAATTCACAAAGCTAATTTGCTCATAAATACTAAAATTCAACAAATTTAGAAATTATAATTTTTTTAATTATAAAGACTTTAATGTTTGTGAATTTAAAAATTATAAATTTTTTTTGTCTTTAGAAATTATAAATTTATTAAAATGATTATAAAATTATATATATTGTTTAATTTTTTTGTTAAAATATTGTTTAATATTTAATAGTTTATTAAAAAAAATATTTTGGGGGGCCAAACCTGATAGGATGGGAGAGGAATTCAGGACCGCCGTACTAAATAGGACATGATGGGCCAATCCGCCAAATGATGGACTTTTGGTGAGACAGGGTCAGATGGGTTGTGCTTTTCCGTTTGCAGTATGTATATAGGGAATATATAATATGGAAATAAGATTTTTATATGAGAATATATTTATAGTCAATGGATGAATTTAAATGATTAAGATTAAATGTACCTAATAAATAGTATATAATACATTTATGATAGTAATTCAATTCATGTATAAATGCATTTATAACCATTATATTTATAGCCATTATTTTTTATTTTTATTAAAATATAAATAATACATAAATTAAAATAATATTAAATTTCTTTATCCAAATAAAATTAAAAATATTTTTTTAAACTTGTATCAAGCATTTAATTAACTTTGGCTAGTAAAATTATACTCACACGATGGAAAACAATATATTTTTTTTTTGCTAATAACCAAAATTTTAAAAATCAGATAAGTTATTAACCCTTTTTAATTATTAGTTTACTAATTTATTAATATAATTAATTTAATTGTGGTATAACCAAAAAATTTTTTATAATAAAATAATAAATAAATTATAAATAAATACTTAAAATATAATTATAGTTTAAAATAAATTTTAAAATATCTTTTATATTTAAAGTGTTATATTATATCAACTAAAATTTAATATAACCTTTAATCTCATCAATTATTAACAATTTATTATTCATTAGTTATTATATAACTATTGAACTTATTAAGATAATAAAAAATCATTAAATTAACCAAACTAATAACAAATATTCGATCATCTAATTAATTGAATTAATTCAATTCATTTATTTCTTTGTTGAATTAAAAACAATGAGTACAAAAAGCACAACAACAATGTAGTTTATATACACATATAACGTTAACATATGAATGAAATGAGAAGAAAAAATTGATATAAACGTGATCTATAGAAATTAAAGTAGAAACATTAGAACAGGTGGTGAATTGTGTAGTGCCATTTCAGATGTCAAGAAGCCGAAAAGAGTCCGCCACCACTTTGAGCCGATCTCGATATCTTTTCCATCGCCTCTCATTGGCTCCCACAATTAACGGCCAGTACCTTCCTGCACAAATCAATGCACCTTATTAGTTAGCATTAGCACTAGACATGATTGATTGAGTTTATTGTTGATTTTATGGAACACTGAGATTTTGCTTGTATGGCAGATTAGTTACCATTTCCTATAGCAATTGTTGCAAATGAGGCACTTAAGTAATTTGGAGAATAAGCACATATTCAAATGAATAGTAATATTTTTCATCCATCGTTTTCTGTTATATATTCAGAACTCAAATTATCTTTAATTAATCATGATCATATATTTATTCCATTCAGATCAGAAATAAAAATCAGTGAAAGAAAACCTCATGCATGTCATATATTGTTGGTCTTTGATTTGGTGCTGCATATCTATCTATGTTTGACCAAAAACGATACAACCTGCGTAAATGTACAAATTATTTTTTTGAGTGTCAAAATAAAAATAGTGTGTATAAAGATTTGTAGACAATAATATGCAGCAACATCCCCTCCTCCAATGGACACACATATCTCGGATGTCTTTCTTCTCAGTTGGTATGAACCTCACCCTCACATTTTGCAACTGTAGGTATCTGTCTTTGAATGCAGAATCATGAGTCTTGAAGTCAAATTCCTACAGATTAAAGGGCAATCATTCATTCATTCCTCATTGGCACAGCGACGACAGAGTTCTGCAACTAGTGCTCTGTGATGCGGTTAGCAGAATGGATTGGGGGTGGAAAGTGAGTATTCTATCAGATCGAACGAGAAGCAAGCGGGAAGAATTTCAATCCACGAAGAAAAAGAGATTCAATGGATTGGGCGGCGGAAGCGCCGCTGAACAAGAGGTATAGCCAATAACAAGCCAACAAGTATATTTAAATTACACTTTATACTAATTAATTATTAATTATTTAAATATTATTTTTTAAAAAATACAAAATTAATGATTATTAATTGTCTCTTTTTATTTTAATTTATTTTTTATTATTTATTACGTAAATCCTAATTTCTCTTTAAAAAAAGTTCAAATTCCAAAAAAAACATCAAAACACAAGATAAAAAATTATCCAAATCTTAAGAAAAAAAATATATAAAACATAAGAAAAAAATCATCAAAATACTACGAAAAAAACATACAAAACATAAGAAAAAAATCATCCAAAACTAATAAAAAGAATCATCTGAAATTTAGGGAAAAAAAACATAAAAAATTCCTTAAAAGAATCATTCAAAAACAAATAGGAGAGGAGAAGAAGAAGAGCCGCAGGGTGACCGGCGACGACATCTTTGACGGTATTGCGTGGACGGTGGGAGACTCGTGGTGGAGCGTTGCGAGGAGGAAGTCACGGAGGTCGCGCATCGCGAATGGAGGAGTCGCCAAAGATCGGAGTAGTTGATCGCACATCGCGAATGGAGAACCGGCGTTGCAACAAATGGGGGTCACGGTAGTGCATATGCGTCAAGACGGTAGACGACGGCATCAACGAAAGAAGGACGACAACAAAAGACGCGACGGTGGTCGGGGGATAGCTGAGTAAAAAATGTGTGAAGATAGTGGATACGTGAAGAGAGAGATTAGACTGTTTCTAAATAAATGAAAAGAAATTAAGTTTTTTATAGATTGTTTTTATTGTGTATTATAAATGTAATTAGGATAAATATAAACAGAATCCTTTTAAATTTTGAATTTTAATTTTTAAATTTTTATTTATTTATAAAATTTAAATTATAATAAAGTTAGCTTATCTTGACTTATAAAAGTGTTATTTCTCTATACTTTTCTTTTTATATAACCTTGTATATTCACTTGAATTAATTATATTAGTTGATTAATTAGTAGATTTTTTATTGATTATTATTTGCACCGCATACAGGATAAAATATATTTTTTTTCTAATTGAATGTATTTTTTAAAAATTTTTAAAAATATGAAATAAAACTTCTTTAAAATATATTTTTTAAAAATTGAAAAAAATAAGTATTTTTTTTAAATTAATCCAAACTAACCTTATATTAGATTCTTGATAATTCTTAAAACAATTTAGTGATCTAAGATTTAATGGAAGAAATAAAGTTTTTTCTAATAATTATTTTTAAAAAAAATAATATAAAAAAATTACAGTATTATATGAGAATTAGTTTTTAAATATAATATTTAAAAAATTTAAATTTCGGTGGATAAATAAAATAATTTATTTTTAACAATTCTGCCATGTTATTAACAGTATTTCTGTCAACTTCTGCCAATTCTTATTTATAACTGTGTTTAATGAAAATATTTTTGTAGATGTGTCTAATAAAAATGTCTTTTTTATAACTGTATTTAATAAAGATGTTTTTATAGATATATTTTATAGATATGTCTCTTTATATATGTGTTTAAAATATAATAATTAATTATTGTCAGCAATAAGTTGACAGATAATATGTTCATGCGCTATATTTTTCCTATTTCTAATTATAAAAAAAGTTAAAAAATACTGTATAATTTAAAATTTAATCTAAACTAATATATAAAAATATCATTCTAAGAGAAAACAAATTCATACGATAAAAGCAAATATCATGTTAAACAAAATCTAATAACAATTTATCAAAAATCGAATTGTCAAATTACTCCAACAGAATTAAAACGAGTTGAATACTTACGAATACGAGTTGTGTTGCCATCCTTGTTTATCCCACTGGATTTTTGATAAATTGTTACCGACTTATGTTTAATATGATATTTGTTTTTATGGTATGAATTTGTTTGTTCTAGATATAATTTTTTTAATAGTAATTTACATTAAATTATTTAGTATTCACCGAAATCTAAAATTTATTTTTTAAATATTATATTTAAAAACTAACTCTCATATAATACTGTAATTTCTTTTTATATTAAAAGAGCTTTTAAAATAATTATTAAAAAAGAACTTTATTCCTCTCAATAAATCTTAGATTACTAAATTATATTAAGAATTATCAAAACGTAATATAAGGTTAGTTTGGATTAGTTTCAAATATACTTTTTTTTATTATTTTAAAAAAATATATTTTTTAAGAAGTTCTATTTCATATTTATATAAATTTTTAAAAAATACATTCAATTAGAAAAAAATATTTTATCCTATATGTGGTGCAAATAATAATTAATAAAAAATTTACTAGTTAGTCAACTAATATAATTGCTTCAAGTGAATATATAAGGTTGTACAAAAATCATTGTTATCAAAGAAAAAATTATTGTTTTCGATCTTGTGAGTCTAATTTTACTTGCCAAAATTAATTAAATGGTTGATGTAAGTTTAAAAAAATATTTTAAATTTTATTTTGATAAAAAATCTAATTATTT
>NC_029773.3:61461865-61470503 GCF_000817695.3 Arachis duranensis
AATCTTAATTATTTATATTAATTCAATAACTATAAACATATTTTTATATTTTCTTATAAAAGTTTTATTCTCATAAAATATATCTCATATATATACATATATATGTGTATGTGTATATATGTATGTATGTAATTATGTATGTATAAAATACTTATTGCATGTTATGAAATACTCCTACCACAAGTTGGGTATCGAATTCCAATGAATGTCACCCACATTTTGGTTTGATTTTTTCGAATATGTTTTGTCTTTACCTTCTGCATTGACCCGTGACTGTGAATCTTCAAAATTCAAAGGTGGGTGCGGGTTGGTCACCTCTACTGAAATGCCGAAAAGTGGAAACTAATAGGATTTTTTTTTTTAAGAAAAACTTTTTTCGAATATGTTTATGTAATTATGTATTAAGAAGGCTTGTAATGTTTGGAAGTTTCTATATAAATAAAAAACAAATAGAATATCTTATTAAATTACTTGCAGTTGTGCACTATCAAGTGTTCATAATATAGCACTGTCAAAAAATCACATATTATTTTGAGACAACGATTTTATAATGCTCGCAGCAATTTCAAAATTTTATTGTACGACTCTTTTTAATTATTGTATATTTGTATAATTGTCTTTTGTTTTACTATTTAAATTTTTTTGTATGAGAGCTTAAAGTGATAATTTTGTCTAATTGTATTTTGTAGAATAAAGATATTAACTGATGGACTAAATTATATGAAAAGCAGAATGACACCACAAATGAAATTGTTGTTCAACTGTCGATGACCTTAGGACATGGTGGGGGGTTAAACATGTGTGCGCACCTCTAAATTTATGTATCTTTCTAACAAAATAAAATATATACGGTAGACATTTATAACCAAAATAATAATAATAAATAAGAATATACATCACAATTAAAATTGACCTAATCAAAATCTGAAATTCTATCCAAGGGCAACACAGAGACTCTAAGATCATCCTGCTACCTTTTACTTGCAATGCTCATGGTACTTTAATCGATCCGACTCGGCGACTTGGTACTCAACACTTCTATAGATGTTGTAATTCTTCACACCTTGCAATACTGCCTCTCTACTTTTGAATTTGTGGTCAACCATAAACTCCACACCTACATCTATATTATAATCGTCCCCACCCATATCTAAAAATAAAGTTTTCTCGTGCATTGCATCAGGATCTAATGTATGATAGTGACTTGGTATAACTAATAAGGCCGGAATTGGTTGCAGGATAAACAAAAGATACTGAATTGATGCGTCCACCGGAGTCTCTAGTACAAATTCCTTCTCGTCATCATCCTCAAAAGAACCATTATCGTTGATATCGGCAACATACTCCTCTTTGGACTCCACACTGTCCACATCCATGTCTACTGTTGGACTACTACAATGGTGGTGGTACAAGAGGTGGGTCATCCTGGACAAAATTCGAATGGCCAGATCCATCGCTACCAACATCACCAACCTCCGCAGAAAGCTCCATCACTTGTTCTGTTATGATTCTTCCGTGGATGTCAAACATGGGACTTACATGTCCATCGCCAAGGAGGCAAAATAGACAAAACTGAAAAACTCTATTTTCCGTCGATGCTAGCAACCTATACCCAATCTTCCAATCTCTTTTATCCCACTAGCACCGATATTCCTTAATATTATACTCTTTAACTTAGACAAAGAATTTACTCTTCGAGTGCAAAACAAAATAGGATTATCACACTCAAACATCACCATCACTATTTCTCATATGATAATTGGAATACACATTTATTACCATGTTGTATCCACAACACTAGATATTTTTTTATAACTATTCGAAATTTGTCGTACTGTATTTTATTTACAACGAAAATATCATAACTTTTCGTTTATCTCGTTTACAGTGTAAACAAAATAAGTATGTGCATCTCGTTTACATTGTAAACAAGATATGTGTTGATCATTATCTTCCAGGAATCATGTTTGCAAATGTGATACATGGACTTCGTAACGTGTCTTATCTCGTTTATATTGTAAATAAGATATATACTCTTATTTTATTTATATTGTAAATAAAGTAAATAAGACAACATAAATCGATAAAAAACACTATAAATTATCTATTTTCAAAAATAAAATATTTATTTTATTTATTTAAAAAAATCCAAATTTATTACGGTTATCTTTATTATATTTTTCTTTGTTTTATTTTTATCTTTTCATAAAAAAATAAAAATTAAAAATCTCAAACTTAAAAATTATGAATTAAAATAAAATAATTATTTTATGAAAAATTCTAACATGATTTAAGAGCAAATCGAATCATTTCTTGTAACACCCTAATATTCAAATCCTTATGCTCGAGTCATAAGTCAATGATATTACGGTGGTACGACTCTCAGGTGGATTTTTGATATATAAATATAGGTAATTTCGAAAGGAGTATTAATCGAGAAGTCTGAAAAGAGTAGAAATAAAATCGCGAAGACGTATCACTCACGTTTCGACAACGAAAAGTTAAACTGTGAAGCCGAAAGCGATATACGAAC
Organism: Arachis duranensis; assembly: GCF_000817695.3. Taxonomy (NCBI): domain Eukaryota; kingdom Viridiplantae; phylum Streptophyta; class Magnoliopsida; order Fabales; family Fabaceae; genus Arachis; species Arachis duranensis. Next base: position 61,464,399 of record NC_029773.3, read on the forward strand.
AAGGCATAAAGGAGATTAAGAGATAGATAACAGATGGATATATATATACTATAGGCAAGTTCCAAAAGAGTTCAATACATAATATAATCTTTTCAAAACAAAGGTGGAGAGATTCTAAGCAAAACACAAAGTAGAGAAAATAAATATCTTCGCCGGCTCTCAGACGAACCACAGCTCACTTCTGAGCACCTGGACCTGTATCTGAAAAACAAGAGATATATACGAAATGAGAACCCCGGGCCCATGGGTTCCCAGTACGGTAAAAGTGCCAAATAAATACAATGCACTGCAATTAAAACTCACTAAGCATCCTAAACTCCTTTTCACCAAGTATCCAGCCTAGATTCTCACTAATCCGTAAATAGGCATCTGTCGTAAGGGGATACTAAATCTAGTTCATGTTACACATGTTTCCCAACTCACTGATTCTTCCACGAATCAGACTCAGAATCATAAGCAAAACCATCACCAGTTGTTCTGCCTCAGCAACTCTATATCAATACATCATACCCTCGCCTGGAGCTAGTGAAATCACATCACTGCGTCTACCCAGGGGGCTCAAATTATCTCATTCAAAAATCATCATCATCATGCAATCGCATTATCAATTCATCTCATCAAGAACAGCCACCAACATCCACCGACACCAACATGAGGGATCGCTTAGTTGTACAAACACAAGCAATACAGACAAGTAATACACAAATAAGGTACAAGTAGAACAAGTAGCACGTATACAGGTAACATAGCATATATGATATAGAAATCCAAAACAAATAGGCAAACCCAAACAATTCAAACATATGCAAATGATGTATGCCTGCCCTATGGCTGATGATATCATCTGTCGTTTATATAGCCAACCCGACATGTCCTGGTAGCTAACCATTGGACACAAACACCCCTTGCGGAGCAAGTAGGTTTGAGCTACAACCCCCTTGCTACTACCCGCTCAACCCAGAGCCAGTGGAACAACCACTACTGCGGCTACTACCTAGGCGGGTGTTTAAAAGCTCAACCTGGAGCGAGTGGATTCACCACTACTGCCGCTACTACCCAGGCGTCACAATCTCTGACCTGGAGCAAGTGGGACGAACCACAACCCTTGCTACTGCCCAGGTATCTTAAGCATTATCCCGGAGCAAGCGGAATGAACCACAACCCTTGCTACTGCCCAGATATCTCAAACATATATTCATTCAATCTCAATTCATATTATCAATCCTCATTATTACCAAATCTCAAACATTAACCTGGAGCAAGTGGGACGAACCCCAACCTTTACTACTACCCAGGTATCAGAGTTACATTCATTCAAAACTCCAGAATTAACTCATTTATCATAAACATCCTTTTCCGTCTCAAACCCGGAGCAAGTGGACAATGCCACTGCCTACTACCCGGGGTTACTCATCACATTTCAACATTTTCCATTATTATCCATTTAACACATTCATTCATTAATCGTATATGCATTTATACTCAGCCATAATCAATAATGGCTTTGCCGTGACCCAGCAATAACTCAGCCATCCGGCTCATGGTTCAATCAAGAACCAGCCATTCATCAATAAATATAGCCCTTCGGCTCATGGCATACACGGTACTTCTACCGTCATCCCCCATATCTCATATAATCATCGTTGATCATCATTGATCATAACTTTTCTCCTTGCTTCACTTGCAAGTTACCACATCCCCTAGCTCCTTTCTCATTACTAGGCATATCATAATGATGTAATACATAAGGGGTGAGATCGGAGGCTTAAAAGTATGAGATTTAGTTTTTAAAACTCAAAAATCAACTTTGGGATGAAAACAGGGCCACGCATACGCGTACTCCACGCGCACGCGTAGATGGCCACAAAGCTCATCGACGCGTATGCGTCATACACGCGGACACGCGGATTGAAACACAGCCAGACGACGCGTACGCATGGGTGCATTTGTGCCCCAGGCACAAAACTGGCATAACTCTGGCACAACTCTCGGGAAAATGGCTGGGCATTGGGTGCAGCGCATCGACGCGCACGCGCACACCACGTGCACGCGTGGATGGTGCCTTCTCGAAGAACGACGCGTACGCGCCAAGTGCGCCTACGCGTGGAGGGTCATTCTGCTAAAATTTTTCTAAGTTAAAAGCTGCAGAATTCACAGATTCAACCCCAATCTTCCGACGGACATAACTTTCTCATTTTAAATCGTTTTTCACCCGTTCTTCGAACGGCATGGACATCCCGGATCCAATTTCATTTCTAAACAGATTTGGCACAAAACAGAGATTCGTAGTCCAAATTATGTCCAGTCAAAGTATGCCCAAAAACCATATCTTTCATACAAAACCACAAAGTGCCATTTTCAAAACAAGCTATTTTCAGCTCTTTTCAAAATCAACCAAAACATGCCAATTTCAACCCTTTTTGAAACCAATCAAAATATACCAAAATCAACATCAAGCCTCCTCAACTCATACATTAACACTTTACCACGATTCACAAAACCGCCATATAACCATATTTACCCATTTCAAACAAATGGCTAAATTACAAACATATCAACATGTCATACATCCTTCCTCATCCCAATTTCTAACAATACTATTTCCAATCAACCATCATTATACATAACCAATATCATACTCACTTTCACGTGGTTTCACCCCCAAATCAACCTTAATCATTCCTCAAGCATATATCACAACATACATATCTCTCATGCATCATCATACCATCAAGGCATCAATAATCATAATCACATATATGACCACATAATATTTCTCAACCCCAAAACCAAACATACCTCATCTACATAATTTCACCCAAAATTACCAAATTCCACACTTCAACTCCTCAAACCTTATTATTCAATAACCAACCCAATTATTCATATATTCATTATTTAAAACTCATCCAATCACTTGTGTCATCATACAATGCACACATCAACTTACCTTCCTTACCTCTTCCTGGCCTCCGGCCCAAAATTCACGGCCTCCGGCCCAATTTCACAATTTAAAAGCATAAACCACAAATCAATACTCATTACCCAATACATCAATTCTCAATACACCAAGCATACAAGGCCACACAATTCTCAACCCAATCATTAATTCACATTACATACCAACTATGCATATTAGCACCAACCATTTACACAATCCAAACTTAATCCTAGGGGCACCTAGCCTAGGAATTCTCATCACACCACACGGTACTTAAATGAAACTTAAACCGTACCTCTTGTAGCCAAACTAATTGAGCCTCTTCTTTGGAAGTCTCCACCAACCTTAGTCCCAAGCCTCACCAAAGCTCCTCAAGCAACACCAATCTCCCAATTGTGCACCAAAACCATCAAATGCACTAACATAACCAATATTACATACATACATCAACCTAGGGCTCATAAAAATGACAATTCACAAGGGTTGGAGGGTTTCTTACCTTTACCCACTAAAGTTTATGATGAATATCATCCATGGCTCATACTAGAGCACTCCTAAACAACCAAAATCACAAGGTTTCCTCAAAACCCAAACCAAATTCGAATTTGAAGAGGAAAATGAAAACTGGGCAGAGGACAGTGAATTACTCACCACAAAACTTAGATATAATTGTAGAGGATGAGAACAGCGACGCGTGGCCACAAACGGCTCGTCAATCGGAGCTCCGTAGCTCAAGTTATGGTGGTTTGAAGATCAAAGAGAGTTAGGTTTTCTCTCTCTTCTCTCTTCTCAATTTCAGCGCCCCAACCCTTCTTTTTAGGGTAAAATGAGCTGAAATGCTCATAACTAATGCTTATATATGTTGGGTCTTGGGTCCACTTAGGCCCGGTTCACTTATTTTTGCCCATTGGCCCAATTTTAGGCCGAAACCTTTAAGATTAGCGCTCTAAATCGCACTTTAAATATTTCTACCTTCCCTAATTATAAATTCTCATTTCTTAATCTTATTTACTCATAATCAATTTCTTCAGCTGTAATACCAGACAAATCTCAGCCGGTACTGCCGGTCAAAATTTCACTGCGCGCTTTTACACAGAAAGCTATGTTTTCTGACTCGGAAAAATTCACTGAATCCAAATATCATATTTAAATCATCAAATTCCAATTTTCAAATCTTCCAACCATATTCGCTCCTACTTAACTCATTATTTAATTAATTTCGGTTAGACCGGGTATTACATTCTACCCCCCTAACAGAAATTTTCGCCCTCGAAAATTCCATCCACCACTGCGAGTACGCGAGCGTAGTCTGCCTCTATATCCAACGCATAACAGTCCCAAGGTCCTTTTATTCTGCGCGCTTCCGTTGCCACGCTCTGATTTCTCTATATTCGAGGTTCTCGGTCATTTGTCCAACGCCGACCAATAGTTTCGTTCCTTACTTTTATCGTCTCACCAACTCACACCCTATTAAATCTCAAATCATGTCATCAATAGTATTACCATCATCGTTAATCATAGCCATCGTCTCACATCACTATAATCAATCAAAGATCATCACTACACCTTAATCATACTCCATCACTATCCTCTCTCTCTGCCAAGCCAATTACCACTAATCACAGCTCAACTCCAAGCATAAACTCCAAACTTACTTTCTTATTCTCAAACCCTAGAATTTCCACGTGACTTGCTGTTATAAAGTCTCCGACTCATCAATCAAAAACCCCTTTCATTTCTAGAAAGCAAATGAGTTTGAAATAACAATTTAACAAAATCATAAGAATCCGCTTTCCTTTAATAATCTATAAAAGCATTCGAGACACATCTCTTGTGTTAAGGTTACTCATAAAAAAATCATCCTCAAAACCATAACCAATGCTCCTTCAAATTCTTGGAAAAAATTTTTTTTTTCAACAGTACCTCCCCTAAAATTGAAGTTTACCACCCATCACGGGTCCCCTCAAACCAATCTCAGTACCGCATCAACGTTCCAATTTAGTGGTTTTCACATTCGCCTTTCGAAACCAATCATTATAAATCTCAATCTAATTCCAAGGTCACTATGATCAAACATCATGGTACACATCTCTCAAACACGACAACTTGCACTCTCTCATCATCTAATTCCAATTATGCATCAATGATAATTTCCTCATCTGTTTCAGAACCATTAAGGCTCACAACCACAATTAATTCCAATTATCGAGAATCGGTATTTGTATCAGCTCACTAAACTTTTAAGTACTCAAAGCATAAAGCATTTCTAATCAACGTTTCCAAATCCATCATTTAGGACCATTTCCTATCTATTTAAATCAAAGGAACTAAAAGTCACAGGTTCAATCCGTTTTACCAAAAATCTAGAAATCAATCAACTACATAATAAACACAACACATCATTCTCAACAAAAAATCATTTACATCACAGGCATTTATCCATTTGTATTAAGGCAATTCCTTACTCGGACCATCCGGTTTGCTTATCCGTTTAATATTAAGCTCGACATTCCCAGTTTTACTGTACAGGCGGTATTATAAAATCACACACTGCCATTTAAGCCTGATTATTACAATTACCTCAATCTTACTGCCGCAATCGGTCCGCATCCTGACGCTCTCCTTGTTGGCAATTTCTTGATACATGCCCTGGTAACCCGCACTTGTAACATACGCCTAACCCCAATCGGCATGGCCTATTTGGGTGATGACTTCCACATCTTTGACAGCTCGAAACATCAGAAGAAGTCGCTGTTCGCTTTCCCTTACCATTTCTTTGGGACTCCTCACTCGTTGCAAAGTTATTCCGTCCTTGGGAAAAGTGTTGTATGTATCCTCTCTCCTTAAACTCTCGACCCCTTGGTGCAAATCCTTGGTTGTGCTCTCTATGGCTTCCTTTCTCTGCAACCATCCTCTTCACACACTCTTCAGTAATTCTGCTCTTATTCACCAACTCTGAAAAAGTTCGGATCTCCATTGGTCCCACTGAACTTAAGATGTCGCTACGGAGCCCTCCTTCATACTTAATGCATTTCCATTCCTCGAAGTCTCCCGGAGCTCCCTGACACATGTGAGAAAACCTGAATAGCTCCTCAAATTTGTCTGTATACTCAGATACAGACATAGCACCTTGCTTCAACTGTAGTAACTCCAATTCCTTGGCT
>NC_029773.3:61471049-61472625 GCF_000817695.3 Arachis duranensis
TATTAATCGAGAAGCCTGAAAAGAGTAGAAATAAAATCGCGAAGACGTATCACTCACATTTCGACAACGAAAAGTTAAACTGTGAAGCCGAAAGTGATATACGAACAAGGCATAAAGGAGATTAAGAGATAGATAACAGATGGATATATATATATATAACATAAGTAAATAGCCACTAGTCGCGACCCACGAAGTTTAGGCCGGCTAGGGTACAGTATGAAAGTAACTGACAACAGTACATCCTAATCTCTCCCAAAGGAAACATAAAAGCCTCTATAGGCAAGTTCCAAAAGAGTTCAACACATAATGTAATCTTTTCAAATCAAAGGTGGAGAGATTCTAAGCAAAACACAAAGTAGAGAAAATAAATATCTTCGCCGTCTCTCAGACGAACCGCAGCTCACTTCTGAGCACCTGAACTTGTATCTGAAAAACAAGAGATATATACGGAATGAGAACCCCGGGCCCATGGGGTCCCAGTACGATAAAAGTGCCAAATAAATACAATGCACTGCAATAAAAACTCACTAAGCATCCTAAACTCCTTTTCACCGAGTATCCAGCCTAGATTCTCACTAATCCATAAATAGGCATCTGTCGTAAGGGGATACTAAATCTAGTTCATGTTACACATATTTCCCAACTCGCTGATTCTTCCACGAATCAGACTCAGAATCATAAGCAAAACCATCACCAGTTGTTCTGCCTCAGCAACTCTATATCAATACATCATACACTCGCCTGGAGCTAGTGAAATCACATCACTGCGTCTACCCAGGGGGCTCAAATTATATCATTCAAAAATCATCATCATCAGGCAATCGCATTATCAATTCATCTCATCAAGAACAGCCACCAACATCCACCGACACCAACATGAGGGATCTCTCAGTTATACAAACACAAGCAATACAGACAAGTAATACACAAATAAGGTACAAATAGAACAAGTAGCACGTAATCAGGTAACATAGCATATATGATATAGAAATCCAAAACAAATAGGCAAACCCAAACAATTCAAACATATGCAAATGATGTATGCCTGTCCTATGGCTGATGATATCATCTGTTGGTTATATAGCCAACCCGACATGTCCTGGTAGCTAACCATTGGACACAAACACCCCTTGCGAAGCAAGTAGGTTTGAGCTACAACCCCCTTGCTACTACCCGCTCAACCCAGAGCTAGTGGAACAACCACTACTGCGGCTACTACCCAGGCGGGTGTTTAAAAGCTCAACCTGGAGCGAGTGGATTCACCATTACTGCCGCTACTACCCAGGCGTCATAATCTCTGACTTGGAGCAAGTGGGACGAACCACAACCCTTGCTACTGCCCAGGTATCTTAAGTATTAACCCGGAGTAAGCGGGACGAACCACAACCCTTGCTACTGCCCAGGTATCTAAAACATATATTCATTCAATCTCAATTCATATTATCAATCCTCATTATTACCAAATCTCAAACATTAACCTGGAGCAAGTGGGACGAACCCCAACCCTTACTACTACCCAGGTATCAGAGTTACATTCATTCAAAACTCCATAATTAAACTCATTTATCATAAACAT
>NC_029773.3:61472691-61476933 GCF_000817695.3 Arachis duranensis
CCGTTATTATCCATTTAACACATTCATTCATTAATTGTATATGCATTTATACTCAGCCATAATCAATAATGGCTTTGCCGTGACCCGGCAATAACTCAGCCATCCGGCTCATGGTTCAATCAAGAACCAGGCATTCATCAATAAATATAGCCCTTCGGCTCATGGTTCAATCAAGAACCAGGCATTCATGGCATACACGGTACTTCTACCGTCATCCTCCATATCTCATATAATCATCGTTGATCATCATTGATCATAACTTTTTCCCTTGCTACACTCGCAAGTTACCACATCCCCTAGCTCCTTTCTCATTACTAGGCATATCATAATGATGTAATACATAAGGGGTGAGATCGAAGGCTTAGAAGTATGAGATTTAGTTTTTAAAACTCAAAAATCAACTTTGGGATGAAAACAGGGCCACGCGTACGCGTACTCCACGCGCACGCGTAGATGGCCACAAAGCTCATCGACGCGTATGCGTCATACACACGGACGTGCAGATTGAAACACAGCCAGACGACGCGTACGCGTCAGCCACGCGTACGCATGGGTGCATTTGTGCCCCAGGCACAAAACTGGCACAACTCTCGGGAAAATGGATGGGCATTGGGTGCAGCGCATCGACGCGCACGCGCACACCACGCGCACGCGTGGATGGTGCCTTCTCAAAGAACGATGCGTACGCGCCAAGTGCGCCTATGCGTGGAGGGTCATTCTGCTAAAAATTTTCTAAGTTAAAAGCTGCAGAATTCACAGATTCAACCCCCAATCTTCCGACGGACATAACTTTCTCATTTTAAATCGTTTTTCACCCGTTCTTCGAACGGCATGGACATCCCGGATCCAATTTCATTTCTAAGCAGATTTGGCACAAAACAGAGATCCGTAGTCCAAATTATGTCCAGTCAAAGTATGCCCAAAAACCATATCTTTCATACAAAACCACAAAGTGCCATTTTCAAAACAAGCCATTTTCAGCTCTTTTCAAAATCAACCAAAACATGCCAATTTCAACCCTTTTTGAAACCAATCAAAATATACCAAAATCAACATCAAGCCTCCTCAACTCATACATTAACACTTTACCACGATTCACAAAACTGCCATATAACCATCTTTACCCATTTCAAACAAATGGCTAAATTACAAACATATCAACATGTCATACATCCTTCCTCATCACAATTTCTAACAATACTATTTCCAATCAATCATCATTATACATAACCAATATCATACTCACTATCACATGGTTTCACCCCCAAATCAACCTTAATCATTCCTCAAGCATATATCACAACATACATATCTCTCATGCATCATCATACCATCAAGGCATCAATAATCGTAATTACATATATGACCACATAATATATCTCAACCAAAACCAAACATACCTCATCTACATAATTTCACCCAAAATTACCAAATTCCACACTTCAACTCCTCAAACGTTATTATTCAATAACCAACCCAATCATTCATATATTCATTATTTAAAGCTCATCCAATCACTTGTGTCATCATACAATGCACACATCAACTTACCTTCTTTACCTCTTCCCGGCCTCCGGCCCAAAATTCACGGCCTCCGGCCCAATTTCACAATTTAAAAGCATAAACCACAAATCAATACTCATTACCCCATACATTCAATTCTCAATACACCAAACATACAAGGCCACACAATTCTCAACCCAATCATTGATTCACATTACATACCAACTATGCATATTAGCACCAACCATTTACACAATCCAAACTTAATCCTAGGGGCATCTAGCCTAGGAATTCTCATCACACCACACGGTATTTAAATGAAACTTAAACCGTACCTCTTGTAGCCAAATTAATTGAGCCTCTTCTTTGGAAGTCTCCACCAACCTTAGTCCCAAGCCTCACCAAAGCTCCTCAAGCAACACCAATCTCCCAATTGTGTACCAAAACCATCAAATGCACTAACATAACCAATATTACATACATACATCAACCTAGGGCTCATAAAAATGACAATTCACAAGGGTTGGAGGGTTTCTTACCTTTACCCACTGAAGTTTGTGATGAATATCACCCATGGCTCGTACTAGAGCACTCCTAAACAACCAAAATCACAAGGTTTCCTCAAAACCCAAACCAAATTCGAATTTGAAGAGGAAAATGAAAACTGGGCAGAGAACAGTGAATTACTCACCACAAAACTTAGATATAATTGTAGAGGATGAGAAGAGCGATGCGTGGCCACAAACGGCTCGTCAATCGGAGCTCCGTAGCTCAAGTTATGGTGGTTTGAAGATCAAAGAGAGTTAGGTTTTCTCTCTTCTCTTCCCTCTTCTCAATTTCAGCGCCCCAACCCTTCTTTTTAGGGTAAAATGAGCTGAAATGCTCATAACTAATACTTATATATGTTGGGTCTTGGGCCCACTTAGGCCCGGTTCACTTATTTTTGCCCATTGGCCCAATTTTGGGCCGAAACCTTTAAGATTAGCGCTCTAAATCGCACTTTAAATATTTCTACCTTCCCTAATTATAAATTCTCATTTCTTAATCTTATTTACTCATAATCAATTTTTTCAGCAATAGTACCAGACAAATCTCAGCCGGTACTGCCGGTCAAAATTCCACTGCGCGCTTTTACACAGAAAACTATGTTTTCCGACTCGGAAAAATTCACTGAATCCAAATATCATATTTAAATCATCAAATTTCAATTGCCAAATCTTTCAACCATATTCGCTCCTACTTAACTCATTATTTAATTAATTTCGGTTAGACCGGGTATTACATTTCTTCTATCTCAAATATTATTTGACATTTTAGAAATGAATGATGCTATACATATGTATAAACGTTTTTGTAATCAAGTTCAATTAAATTGGTGCAAGTTTAGTGAAAAAATACAGGTATATATTAGACATACATATCATTTTTTTTGTGTTTTTTTGCAGCATATAAATTTTTATTGAAGAGCACAAAAATTTATTAATGTAGCACATAAATTTTTTAAATATAGCACATAAAAGTCTACACATAATACAAACTTATCGATATAGTATACAAAATTTTCATATAGCATACAAATTTTTCCACAACTATACAAATTTTTACTGTGAATGTATTTTGTTAGTTGGGTGAATAAATGTTCTAGTAGTTTTCTAAAAATTTTTGTGTTGTACATCAAAATTTATGTGTTATTCACTAAGATTCTTATACTGTATACTAAAATTTATATGTTGTGTGATGAGTTGATAATTTATACGTTTTTTGGCATTGTTTTTAGTATGTTTTAGTTAGTTTTTATTATATTTTTATTAGTGTTTATTTAAAATTCACTTTTCTGGACTTTACTCTGAGTTTGTGTGTTTTTCTGTGATTTCAGGTATTTTCTGGCTGAAATTGAGGGACCTGAGCAAAAATCTGATTCAGAGGCTAAAAAGGACTGCAGATGCTGTTGGATTCTGACCTCCCTGCACTCGAAGTAGATTTTCTGGAGCTATAGAAGCCCAATTGGCGCGCTCTTAATTGCGTTGAAAAGTAGACATCCTGGGTTTTCCAGCAATATATAATAGTCCATACTTTGCCCGAGATTTGATGGCCCAAATCCGCGTTCCAAATCAGCTCAAGACTACCCGGCGTTAAACGCCAGAACTGGCACAAAAGCTGGCGTTTAACTCCAAGAAAAGTCTCTACACATGAAAACTTCAACGCTTAGCCCAAACACATACCAAGTGGGCCCAGAAGTGGATTTTTATGTCATTTACTCATCTTTGTAAACCCTAAGCTACTAGTTCTCTACAAATAGGACCTTTTGCTATTGTATTAGACATCTTTTGATCACTTTAGATCTTAGGATCATCTTTGGACGTCTAGTTCTTAGATTATTGGAGGCTGGCCATTCGGCCATGCCTAGACCTTGTTCTTATGTATTTTCAACGGTGGAGTTTCTACACACCATAGATTAAGGTGTGCAGCTCTGCTGTACCTCGAGTATCAATGCAATTACTATTGTTTTTCTATTCAATTCAGCTTATTCTTGTTCTAAGATATCACTTGTTCCTCAACTTGATGAATATGATGATCTGTGGCACTCATCACCATTCTCACCTATGAACGTGTGCCTGACAACCACCTCCGTTCTACCTTAGATTGAGTGGATATCTCTTGGATCCCTTAATCGGAATCTTCGTGGTATAAGCTAGAATTGATCGCGGCATTCAAGAGAATCCGGAAGGTCTAAACCTT
>NC_029773.3:61477251-61477495 GCF_000817695.3 Arachis duranensis
TGTGGGATCGACCCTTACTCGCGTAAGGTTTATTACTTGGACGACCCAGTGCACTTGCTGGTTAGTTGTGCGAAGTTGTGATAAAGAATTGAGATTGCAATTGAGCGTACCATGTTGATGGCGTCATTGATGATCACAATTTCGTGCACCAAGTTTTTGGCGCCGTTGCCGGGGATTGTTTGAGTTTGGACAACTGACGGTTTATCTTGTTGCTTAGATTAGGTATTTTTCTTCAGAATTTTTA
>NC_029773.3:61477633-61478746 GCF_000817695.3 Arachis duranensis
GCTTGGCTAGCCATGTCTAATCTTTTTAGACTAAAGCTTTATACTAACATTGCATGATTCCTGGAATTCTTATTAAAAGTTTTGATCCTCTTTATTTTCTTTTTCCACATAATTTTCGAAAAATCCAAAAAAATTACAAAATCATAAAAACCAAAAATATTCCTTATGTGAGTCTAGTGTCTAATTTTAAGTTTGGTGTCCATTGCATGTTTTTAGTCTTCTAATTTTCGAAAATTGCATGCATTATGTTCTTCATTGATCTTCAAGATGTTCTTGATGATTTCCTTGCTCTGATATCTAAATTCTCTTGTCTTGAGTGTTTTGTTGTTTCTCATATGCATTCTCAATTTGTTAGTGTCAATAGTATACAAGCTTCTAAGTTTGGTGTCTTGCATGCATTGTCTATTTGATCTTAGTTGCATTTTGATTATTCCTCATTATTAAAAATCCAAAAAATTTTAATTTGTGTCTTTTCAAGTCAATAATACAGAGAATTGAAAATTCAGAACCTTCAGCAGAGGAATTACACAGAAAAAGCTGGGCGTTCAAAACGCCCAGTGAGGAAGGAAAACTGGCGTTTAAACGCCAGCCAAGGTGCCTGGCTGGGCGTTTAATGCCCAAAAAGGTAGAGTTTTGGGCGTTAAACGCCAGAATGGATACCATTCTGGGCGTTTAACGCCAAGATGGCACAAGAGGGAAGATTTTGTTTTTTTAATTCAAATTTTTCTTTTCAAGTTTTCATAATTTTTTAAAATCAAATCTTTTTCAAATCATATCTTTTCAATCATATATTTTCAAAATCAATTTCTTTCCGTTTTCAAAAATACTTGCTAACAATTAATGATTTGATTCAACATTTCAAGTATCTTACCTTTTCTGTTGAGAAAGGTTTAATGTCTGAATCATATCTTTTAAATTTCTTGTTAGCCAAGTCATTAATTTTAAAAATCAAATCTTTTTAAATAGTTTTCAATCATATCTTTTTGATTTCTAATTTCAAAATCTTTTTCAAATTTCACTTAATTTCTTTCCCAATCTTAGTTTTCGAAAATCAATTACCATTTTTTCAAAATTTCTTTTAATTAATTCACTTTAATTTTCAAAAATTTCTTC
>NC_029773.3:61478905-61479771 GCF_000817695.3 Arachis duranensis
CAAGGAATCTCTATACTGTGACATAGAGGATTCCATACTTTCTTGTTCTCTTCTCTTTCATATGAGCAGGAGCAAAGACAAAGGCATTCTTGTTGAAGCTGACCGTGAACCTAAAAGGACCTTGAAGCGAAAGCTAAGAGAAGCTAAAGCACAATTCTCTGTAGAGGACCTAACAGAAATCTTCAAAGAAGAAGACATGGCAGCCAAAAACAACAACAATGCAAACAATGCAAGGAAGATGCTGGGTGACTTTACTGCACCTACTCCCGACTTCTATGGGAGAAGCATCTCCATCCCTGCCACTGGAGCAAACAACTTTGAGCTTAAGCCTTAATTAGTTTCTCTAATGCAACAGAATTGCAAGTTCCATGAACTTCCATTGGAAGATCCTCATCAGTTTTTAGCTGAATTCTTGCAAATCTGTGACACTGTCAAGACCAATGGGGTTGACCCTGAGGTCTATAGACATATGCTATTCCCTTTTGCTGTAAGAGACAAAGCTAGGATATGGTTGGACTCACAACCTAAAGAAAGCCTGAACTCTTGGGAAAAGCTAGTCAATGCCTTCATGGCAAAGTTCTTTCCTCCTCAAAAATTGAGTAAGCTTAGAGTGGAAGTCCAAACCTTCAGACAGAAGGAAGGTGAATCCCTCTATGAAGCTTGGAAAAGATACAAACAATTGATCAGAAAGTGTCCTTCTGACATGCTTTCTGAATGGAGCATCATAGGTATTTTCTATGATGGTCTGTCTGAACTGTCCAAGATGTTATTGGACAGCTCTGTTGGAGGATCTCTTCATCTGAAGAAGACACCTGCAGAAGCTCAAGAACTCATTGAAATGGTTGCAAATAACCAATTCATGTACA
>NC_029773.3:61482832-61483381 GCF_000817695.3 Arachis duranensis
TCTTTAATCTCCTTGTTCTTTATTTTTCTGTTTTTCAAATTTTTTATGCTTATGTCTATCTATGTTTGTGTTTTATGATCATTAGTGTCTTAGTGTCTATGCCTTAAAGTTATGAATGTCCTATGAATCCATCACCTTTCTTAAATGAAAAATGTTATTAATTAAAAAAAAAGAGAAGAATTGCATGAATTTTGAATTTTATAACAGATTAATTATTTTGATGTGGTGGCAATACTTTTGACTTCTGAATGTATGCTTGAACAGTGCATATGTCTTTTGAATTTGTTATTCATGAATGTTGGCTCTTGAAAGAATGATGAAAAAAGGAGACACGTTACTGAGGATCTGAAAAATCATAAAAATGATTCTTGAAGCAAGAAAAAGCAGTGAATTCAAAAAAAAAAGAGATTATGTGCGAAAAAATAAAGAGAGAAAGCAAGCAGAAAAAGCCAATAGCCCTTTAAACCAAAAGGCAAGGGTAAAAATAAAGTCGTGATCCAAGGCAAAAAGAGTGTGCTTAAGAACCCTGGACACCTCTAATTGGGGACT
>NC_029773.3:61483528-61483624 GCF_000817695.3 Arachis duranensis
TCAAGACTCATAAAGTAGCTGTGTTCAAGAATCATCATACTTAACTAGGAGAATCAATAACACTATCTGGATTCTGAGTTCATATAGAAGCCAATC
>NC_029773.3:61483984-61484268 GCF_000817695.3 Arachis duranensis
GTGTTTTTCTATGATTTCAGGTATTTTCTGGCTGAAATTGAGGGACCTGAGTAAAAATCTGATTCAGAGGCTAAAAAGGACTGCAGATGCTGTTGGATTTTGACCTCCCTGCAGTCGAAGTGGATTTTCTGGAGCTACAGAAGCCCAATTGATGCGCTCTCAATTGCGTTGGAAAGTAGACAACCTGGGATTTCCAGCAAACTGGCGTTCCAAATCAGCTCAAGACTGCCCGGCGTTAAACACCGGAACTGGCACAAGAATGGGAGTTAAACGCCCAAACTGGC
>NC_029773.3:61484311-61500229 GCF_000817695.3 Arachis duranensis
TATCAATGCAATTACTATTATTCTTCTATTCAATTCAGCTTATTCTTGTTCTAAGATATCACTTGTTTCTCAACTTGATGAATATGATGATCTGTGGCACTCATCATCATTCTCACATATGAACGTGTGCCTGACAACCACCTCCGTTCTACCTTAGATTGAGTGGATATCTCTTGGATCCCTTAATCAGAATCTTCGTGGTATAAGCTAGAATTGATGGCGGCATTCAAGAAAATCCGGAAGGTCTAAACCTTGTCTGTGGTATTCTGAGTAGGACTCAAGGATTGAATGACTGTGACGAGCTTCAAACTCGCGATTGTGGGGCGTTAGTGACAGACGCAAAAGAATCACTGGATTCTATTCTGACATGATCGAGAACCGACAGATGAATAGCCGTGCTGTGATAGAGCGCGTTTGCGTTGAACATTTTCACTGAGAGGACGGGAATGTAGCCACTGACAATGGTGATGCCCAACATACAGCTTGCCATGGAAAGGAATAAGAAGGATTGGATGAAGACAGTAGGAAAGCAGAGAGACGGAAGGGACAAAGCATCTCCATACGCTTATCTGAAATTCTCACCAATGAATTACATAAGTATCTCTATCTTTACTTTATGTTTTATTTATCTTTTAATCATTAATCCTTCATAACCATTTGAATCTGCCTGACTGAGATTTACAAGATGACCATAGCTTGCTTCTTACCAACAATCTCCGTGGGATCGACCCTTACTCGCATAAGTTTTATTACTTGGACGACCCAGTGCACTTACTGGTTAGTTGTGCGAAGTTGTGATAAAGAGTTGAGATTGCAATTGAGCGTACCATGTTGATGGCGCCATTGATGATCACAATTTCGTGCACCATTGTGCATATTTCATTGATATAATATACAAATTTTTGCATATAACATATAAATATTTGAATATGGCACAAAATTTTTGCACAAGCACAGAAATTTTTACATGTAGTACACAAATTTTGCTGTGAATGTATTTTGTTTGTTGGATAAGTAAATGTTTTGAATATATAATTCTCCAAAAAATTGTATATTGCATATCAAAATTTATGTGCTATGTACCAAAATTTTTGTGCTGTACATCAAAATTTATGTGTTGTGTATATTTTATTGGTTGTGTGTCAATGTTTTGGACATATGGTTCTTCAATAATTTTTGTATTGTATGCTAAAATTCATGTGCTGTGTACCAAAATTTATATATTATGCATCAAAATTTTTGTGTTATAGTTTTTTTAACATTTGTAGGAGAAGAAAATGAAGATGACAAGAACGATAATAATGATAATAAAAGGCGATGAGGAGGAGAAAAAGAGAAAAAGCTAAACAATAACATTAAGAAGAAGAAAAAGGCGATGGCAGAGGCAACGGCAACAACGACAACAATGTTAAAGAAAGAAGCGCGCGAAAGAATAAGAAAATGACGCGACGATGATAACGAAAACAACGCTGAAGAAAGAAACGCATGAAAGAATAAGAAAATGATGCGACAATGATAACGAAAGAGGAAGAAGAAGTGTGTAAACTTGATTAAAAATTTGGTTGAAAAAATGTTTGGATGCCTAATATTTCGTTTCAGGAACAAGAAGTTATTATTTTTATTTTAAGTTAAACTGGTGTATGTATTCATATAATGCATAAAAATGTTTAATTTTTTATTTACACATGCAGTATATTTAATAAAAAATATTCTGAGATATTTATCTTTAAATTAAGTTAATATATTTTTTATTTATATCAATATTAAAAAAAGTACATAACAAAAAATTCACAAAAATAATTGAATTAATTAAATAAAAAACAAAAATATATAATAAATCAATATTTTAACTTTTATAAAAAATGTGCGTACATAATTTTTCATAAAAATTCAAAATTTTAATTTATATTTTTAACATTGATCATTGTATATCTGTAGGCTTAAATTTTTCAAGTTGCAATATAATGATATAATGTCCATCTGAATTATTCTGGATGTACTTAATAAATTGCATTGCAAAATTTTTTCACAATGTAAATCTCAATTTAGATCTATTCGTATACCAGACAAAAAATATGAAACGGCAAAGCTTCTATAATTTTAGAAAATAAAATTAAAATAATTATCACAATTTTTTCAATTCACAGCATCTCATCAAGTTTTAGCACGATAAAAGAAACATGATTTCAAAATAGAATATTTTTCTCATCCTACTTTAAATGTGTGTTGAAAGTGAAAAATGTGGTAGGACACTCTCTCTTTGAATATTTTTTCCACGTCTCTCTCTAGTTGTAAGGTTGTAGGACATTATCCCACAAAATTGTACGGCATTTAAGGTAAGGTGGTAGGGCATTTTTCTTCGGAATATTTCTCCTTCAGTATAACTCTAGGAGAAGGTGGTAGGACACTCTCCTTCAGAGTTGTTCCTTTTAGGATGTGCAACAGAGAGACCAATCCAAAGTGTCAACCGGATTTGTGTCGGGTTTGACAGAATAACCAACACGTGAGCTCATGATTAGTAAGAGAGGCATGCATCATTTGTATTTGTGTGTATTGATTGGGTGCGCATCTTGTATTTGGCTTGCCTTGTTGAATAATTGTATCTCTATACTATTTGAACAACTTGTTTTATTTATTCTCTCTATTTGTGTATTTTTTGTATTATTTTATATGAGTTTGAACAACTAAAAGGTCCTTTATACTGGCGATGGTGACGGTGAATGCTATTCTTAATGCGATGTTAATGACTAGATGAATGAAAAAAAGGAATGAGTATTGATTGATATGATAACTTCCTGGGTAGATGCAAGGATTGTGGTTCACCCCACTTGTTCTAGGTTGAGACTAAATGTAGAGAATAATTGATATGAGACAGATGATGAGATGAGAATTATAACCTTGAATCGTAGCCAAGTTTGGCGAGTTGACAATCGTTAGAGATTGAGATGATTAACAGATAGAAAAGAGATTATGACAGTGCCGATTTAAGGCCGATGAATAAATTGTTTAACTTAAAAATTTTAGTCTTTAACTGCGAGAGAATTATTATTGTATTAAGGAACTTCATTAATGAAAAGACAAGTAAAGGTTAAACTTAAAGTATCTATTAGAGTTTTTCTGTTTGATTTAGAAAAGAACCCTAGGCTTGAAGCTTGTGCTGATTGGAGTTTAAGATCGCCTAACAGGTTTATATCTTTTTACATAATCACTATTTGGAATGATTACTCTATTGAGAATGTTCGGATTCTCACCCGTTATCGAATTTTATTTTCAGATACAGGATATAACGCACCTTGTTGAGTGTGTCAAACTCTCTTGGGACGCGAAGACTTCTTTACATTGTGTACTTTGTGCTTATTATATTACATTCTCACCTTTTGATCACATACTTGTATCCTTCTCAAAGGTTGATTTATGAAAAAACATGTATTTTATTTACTTCTGGTTTGTATTATACTTTCTAGCCGGCCTTATTTTCGCAGGTCGAGACTAGTATTTATTATGTATCTCCTTTTGAATCATATATATTTCTGTCGTTTCTGTATATCATTGACATTTCGAGTGCGATGCACTTATTGTTCTGTCATCTTTCTTCACAAGCTCCTAACTATATTATTATCCTTATGTACCTTTAAGTTTAGATGTCGTAATGTCTCATCACCTCTGACTTACGACTATAGCGTCAGGCTTTATGTGGCAGGGTATTACACAAAAAAATTACAAATTGAAAAATAAAAAAATTACTTTGGCTGTAAAACTCAAACTCATAGACCATAAAAGAAATACTATATAACTTTTAGTAGGACAAAATTAATTATAGAAATTGATATAAATATCACTTTTATACTAATTGATACACATGTGCACAACAAAATTATTAATTTAAATATCATATAAATGCTTAATATGTATGAATTATATTATAATAATTGACAATTCAAATTGACGATTAGAATAGTTTATTAAATATTAATTTTCATATAATTATAAAAAATATTTTTTTAAAAAAAGTGAAGAAGAGAGAAACAAGTATCAGAGTGCGCCATGTTAACATTTTTGGCTCTAAAATATTATCAATCATAGAATAATATAATTTTAAAAATTTCTATAAAAACCATTCATGTTCTAAAAAATTAATCCAAAACAAAAATAAATAATATAAAATAAATTATTTGATTTACTCTTAGAACAGAACATAATTTTCCTATTTTACGAAACTTATTTGGCTTCAAATTCAAATGTGATAGGATTCACATTTTCTACATATGAATATGGCTGTAAAGTTATTTCAGGTAGACTCATTATTTTTATTTTATTTTATTTTTCTACATACAACTATACAGCTCGAAAGGGAAATTGAGTCACATGAGACTATGAGAGAGAGCGCATATTATTATTCTAATTGCACTTCTCACAGTGTAAGTATTCAACGCACACATGATTATCCATCAAATTGCCCCTCAAAATAAGTGTAATAATCATCACATGTCCCAAGAAAACTAGAGCCTTTAATAATTAGTATTAGAAAACAAAACAAAGCAGCACCAAATGAAACCTGAATAAGGCAGGGAGGCTTTGTCTTGTTAAATCGGTTATGACCTCTATCCCAGTTTATGAAATGCAAATTTCTCTTCTCCCGAAGTATGCATGTAATAAAATTGATTCCTTAATGAGACAGTTCTTGTGGAAAGGCCAAGCGACTGGAAAAGGGCTGCCTCTGGTCAGGTGGGAGGTCGCCATAACTCCTAAAAAGGCAGGAAGATTGGGTATTAGGGATACTTCCTGTGCTAACATGGCGCTTTTGGGAAAGTTGGTATGGGATTGTCTAAACAATAGTGAGAAGTTATGGGTGCAGGTCTTGAAGCATAAATATCTCAGGAATCAATCTGGTATGAACGGAAACAGTAGAAATTCTTCATCGGCTACCTGGAAGAACATTGTTAGTGCCTATGAGCATCTCAAGGAAGGGCTTCATTGGAATATTGGAGATGTCCACAAATCAGTTTGGTATGATGAGTGGACTCCTTTTGGTAAACTTTGCAACCTTGTTCCTTATGTACATATTTCTGAATCAGATTTCATGGTGGCTGACTTGTGGAAAGGGGTGTCTTGGGAGGTTGATAGTCTTACCACGCCTATTCCGCATGAGATTAAGCAGTTTATTTGTGGTCTGAGATATCCTAGTTCGACTGAGTTGGAGCCACAGTGGGAGTGGTGGCCTGCAGCATCAAAAAAGTATAGTGCAAGGGAGGGTTACAGATGGTTATTAAAGAAAGCATTAAATTGGAATGCCAATAGTAATTGGAACTGGTTGTGGAACACAAACATTCCAGAGAAGTTCAAATTTACTATGTGGCTTGGCTTACATGATGCTCTACCAACTGAGACCTTTCGATTCAAGCGGCATTTAGCTTCTTCAGATATGTGTAAGAGATGTAACAAGGCGCAGGAGACTATGGAGCATTGCCTTAGAGACTGTGAACGATCAAAGGCAATTTGGTATATGTTGGATCCTAGTATCCTGGACTCGACGACTGGTACTGCTCTTGAAGAGTGGTTTCGGAAGGCCTTGGCTAACAATGAGGCGTCCTTTGGTGCAGGGCTTTGGTGGGTATGGAGACATAGGTGCAATGACATATTCAATACTGACAACCCTTGGACAGACCACAAGGTTGTTGCCTTGGCCAGAATTACCGCCAAGGACTTACAGGTTTACAGGAATCGAAGCAATGCCTTTAGGTCTCTCCGAAATTGCCTGTGTTGGGAACCACCGGTAGGTAATAGTTTTAAAGTTAATTGTGATGCAAGCTTGTATATGGATTCAAATTTAGCGGGATTTGGGTGTATTATTAGAGATTCTAAGGGAGATTGGATCTCGGGCTGCTCTGGAAGCATTCCCCCTTGGTCTATAATCAGATGTGAATTATTTGCTGCTTGGAGGGGGCTGGTTTTAGCTTGGGATTGCGGTTTGAGGGATATTATATGTGAAACGGATTGCCTTGACATTCTGCCCATCATGCATGAGCTTACAAGTGGGTATTCATCTGAAGTAACAGATTTGGTTCACAAGATTCAGGAGCTTTTATCTCGTCCTTGGCTTGTTCACGTTGAATGGGTGTCCCGAGAAGCAAATAGAGCTGCGGATTGGATGGCTAAATATAGTGCCAAGAATAACTCTAATCATGTTATTTGGTCTGAGCCTTGTGTTGATCTTCAACGAATCATCCGCTCGGATTTAGGATAGTTTTTGCTTTGTTTCTTTCCTTGTTTAGACACCAAAAAAAAAAAAAATGAAACCTGAATATCCAAAGATCACAATCAAGCTCCAAATCCTCTCAAAGTAATGAGGGACAGCACCATAATTTGACTCGAGGCATGGATTTTAAATTTCCAAGTTCACACGCACAAAAAAAATAATAATAAAGATAATACTAAAATATGAATAATACACTTAACATATAATGCTTTATTATATTCTTTCCTTTGCATTCAACCTTTATCCCCATCTCGTACAGAGACAAAAAAACAGAGGGGGAAGGGAAACCACAAAACAAAAACATCATTCTAATAAGTTCTCATCAGATCTTATTACAATGATGATAGCTCAGTTGCATAGTATGATTGCAACAATAATAATTGTTGTTGTTGTTGCAAAGATAAATGTGGGAGTGAATTCAGCTCCAGAAGCTGATAAGGTAACCAATTTGCCAGGGCAACCACCAGTGAAGTTCCAGCAATATGCTGGTTACATTACTGTGGATGAGAAGCAACAAAGATCTTTGTTTTACTACTTTGTTGAAGCACAAGTTGAACCTGCTTCCAAGCCATTGGTTCTATGGTTAAATGGAGGTATGATTCTTTTTTTCTTTTTATTTCTTTTGGACTTGGTTGTTGTGTATGTTTAAGCCACTTTATTGTTTTGAGCTCTTTCCTTTAAAAATAAATAAATAAATAAATAATTGAATCAAGATTTTTTGTCTATAAAAAATAATTGCGTCTTTATTTCTGATTTTACAATCAAATGGATCTCTATTTTTATTGTTTCAGTATCAGATACAGCATCAAAACATAGCTCTAAAACTCTAAAAGAACTGGTTAAAAGAGATTCAAGTATAAATAGCTTAATTCGTATAAGATTCATGACAAAGTGCAATTGAATCATTTGATTGATTTAGCCGAATTCACCAAGTGGAATAATACTTACGGGTTTTATTAGATATACAATAACTTTTGTGAATAATGTGAATAATGGGCTCTAGAATTGACCCAATAAAATAAAAAGAGTACTCTTGTCCCAAATTACCTAGTAAATCGAACATCCAGTCATTGTTAACTGTGTATGAGAAAACCGAATAAAAAAAATAACCACTATCCAACTAAAAATCAACATAATCATCTGCATACTTATTAATTGAATATCTGATATATCCATTGTTCACAATGTTTAATATTCTCATTGTCTCTCTATACTTTTGCGTTACTTACTGTTGTGGCAAAGACATTGTTTTCAATCCTTGATTTTTTGAATCTGAAAGTTCTTGTTCATATCAAAGTAAAATTTGGTTTCTATAGGGCCTGGCTGTTCTTCTGTTGGAGCCGGAGCTTTCGTCGAACATGGTCCATTTAAACCAAGCGAAAATGTTCTTCTCAAGAATGATTATAGTTGGAACCAAGGTAATTTAATCCCAGTTATTCTGAAAAGATACCATTTTAAAAAAAAAATTATGTAACATTTTTATGTCCTTTAATTTCAATCAAAATTGCTTGTTGCAGAGGCAAATATGCTGTACTTGGAATCACCGGCTGGTGTTGGTTTCTCCTACTCTGCCAATAAATCTTTCTATGAATATGTTAATGATGAAATGACAGGTTCTTTAATTTCATTTTATTTTGTTAAAAGAGTTAGATGAGTTTGGACTTTTGGTTGAACTTGAATTGCTATTAATACCTCTTAATCTTTTTATTTTAGTTTGTATTCAGATTTTGATATCATATTTCATGAATCTAATTAGGGTTTAATTTCCCTTATTTTATAGCAAGGGATAATCTTGTATTCTTACAGAATTGGTTCACCAAATTCCCAGAGTACAAAAACAGTGACTTCTTTATTACAGGGGAGAGTTATGCAGGTACTATCTTATTAAGTAAATTTAATTAATAATCTTCTTGTTTTTCATCAGCCACCTTGATTCATATTTCCTGTTCCATTGTATTTGTCAGTTGTCACTCTAATTTTTCTATAAATTTATGAAGTAAATAGATAAATTATTTCTTTATTAGAAATATAAAAACTTTGAATTTTCAATGAGAATTTTTTCTTATTGTTTTATTAATTAATGCCCTTAAAACACTTACTGACTAAATTTTAAATTCATTGTTGAATTTTTATTTTATTAATGCTAGGGAGACAAACTTGTCTTATTTAGTATTTATTAATTATTGAGGTAAGTTTTAGTTATTTTTGACTAATTCTTTTTTGTTATTAAACATTTTTGTTTTCATTTATACCAATAAACCATAAATGCAGTCAAAACTACTCTAATACTTTCTCTCCTCATTAATTAAGGATTATTTTCTAAGGTAACTTTAAATTTCCAATGCTAATATTTATTTTAATTATTCAATTTATATTAAAAAAACTAAATAAAAATAATTCTACAAAGTGTCAAAATTTAATTGATTCTCATCAAAATGATTTGATCTTTTTAAATTAAGGTCAATCTCATTTCATCTATTTTTTTCAATGCAAATTCCAATTTCAAAAGAATTCACTTCTTGTAAATGTCAAAAGTGATACTCTAAAGATATTCTATTGGAGTTACTCTTAGTTTCAAGTTCTTAAATGTAAATTTAACTAAAGTAACAACGTTAAAAAAAAATAAGGAATTATTATTATTATTATTATTGATTTAGGCAACAATTTAGTGTAATTCATAATTAAAATTTCAGGTCACTATGTACCTCAACTTGCACAACTCATTGTTCAAAGCAAGACAAAGTTCAATTTCAAGGGTATAGCAGTGAGTGCACAAATGACAAAAGCTTGAGTGATAGTAATTAAACTATATATGTGACATAATAAATGCTAATTTGATTAGGACTTAATTGTTGCAGATAGGAAACCCTCTTATGGAATTCAACACAGATTTCAATTCAAGGGCAGAGTATTTCTGGTCCCATGGACTAATATCTGATTCAACTTATGAAATGTTCACTAAAGTCTGTAACTACTCCCAAATTAGGAGACAACTTCAAAGTGGAACATTAAATGGGGTTTGCGCAGCCGTAAATAAAATAGTGTCCACAGAAGTTGGGAGATATGTTGATGCATATGATATCACTCTTGATGTGTGTCTATCAGCAGCAGATCAACAAGCTTATGTGCTCAATCAACTTAGCCAACTGGTAATTCATTCTTCATGCATTTACTATGGAAAATATACCTCGATGCTCTAGAAACCACGTTTATACTGGAAATGGATCCTCTCCATTTTTTTGAACACTTAAAAGAATAAAGTGTGATCTCTCACCTTTAATTCTATAAATGGGATCAAAATTAAATAGGACCCCGTTTATACTTGCTAGGAGAGTGCTAGGTAAACAATAATTACTGCTTTTATTTTTTCCTGTTTCAAATTCTTTGCCATTTTGATCAATTTTGTTTTCTCACAATATTTATTGTTACTCTTCTTTTTTTTTTTTAGAATTTATTATTGGGTTCTCCCTTATATCTATAATTAAATTAGTTATCGTATTAGAGAAAACTACATGTTATTTTGCATTTTTCATGTGAAGAAACACTATGAAGCACGAACACTTTCGGACACGACACTCACCGACACTCATCCGACACACGTGTTTGCTGTGTTTCACATGTCAGCGTGTCCAGTCTTATTCTTAACATATATTCTTAAAATATATTTAGATATAATATATATTATTATTTATTAAAACAAAAAATATTTTAAATACTTGATATAATTAAAATAAGACATTAAAAATAAATTTAAAAATTTAATTTATATTTTAATATCAATAAAATATCAAATTTTCATTTAGATTTATCTAACTTTATATTTTATATGTCATGTCGAATTTTAAAATTTCCATGTCGAAATGTCTTGCGTGATGTCTCCCGTATTCGTGTCAGTATCCGTGCATCATAGGAAGAAACTCTTGGAAGCTAACATTACCAGCCAATATTCCAACTAACAGTTAACCTAAGAAAAAAACATTTAAAACTCTTAAAAACAAAAATATCTGAAATTCAATTTAAAAAAATATTCGAAATCTAAATCCAATAAAAGCTCATCTTTAATGGGCTTTATATTGGTTTTGTTTGACTATATGCTATAGTATTGGTTGAAATTTATTGTTATAGTGTTGGGTTCTAGCAGTACTCTTTCATGCAAGATATGTAGTTTTGTAACTGTATCTTTTAGATTACTTTTTATTTTAGATTTCATACATCATGTGTATTTAGCCTAAGTAAAAGATAATTTGGAACAAAAGAAGTAAAATTTATGATTAGTATAAATGATAAATCTTGTATCGAAGTTGTTCAGTTAATGTGTGTGTGCGCCTTGCAGCAAGAGGGAGAGAAGATTGATGTGTGTGTGGAAGATGAAACAATCACATATTTGAATAAAAAAGATGTGCAACAAGCTTTCCATGCTAAGCTTGAAGGGATCACTAGATGGTCAACTTGCAGCGAGTTAGTTTTTTGCCTTTCAAATTCACTCTTGAGATTTTTTTTGACCACCTATCCATCTTTTCATATCTTATAAGTTTTGACAACACTTACTTTATCATCGTTAAATTTCAAATTTTATCATAAACATCGTTCTAATCAGTAATGCATGCTTAAGTGTTGTTTCTACTGTCAAATTGAATTGAGTGGCCTAATAATTTTGGGTTGTACTTTTACAATCTTCACTATTTCAATTCACAACTGAAAAAACCACTTGCTTCTAGTTATTTAATGCTATTAATTTTGTTGTAGTGATATTTGGGCGAACGAAGTTTATGTACTTATGAAGTTAAAAATACTAATTACTAAAGCAAAAGTCACATTGAAAATTTGAAATTCAATGATAAAATAGGTATATTGGCCCAAAATACAAATACTTGATGTGAAAAAAAAGCTCTTAATTTGGTCTGGTATTAGAGTTCTAGTATACAGGTAAGTAAAACTTTCCTTTATTTTCTATAATAATCATGTTAAGTAGTTTAATTAATTAATTAATTAATTATATCATCATACATTACACCTACCACTAGTCCACTAGTCCAGTTACAGGTTACATGGAGCGCGGTTCAAGCTTTCCATGATTCCTGCTTGTGGACCCCAGAATTTAATGTTTACTAATAATGGATTAACAAATGTTTTGAAGTCACTACACTTTTTCAACCCAAAAAAAAAAGTCACTACACTTGATAAGAAAGCAATTAAAAAACTTTACTAAAATTGAAGGTTTTGAATTTGATATATTAAAAACTGAAAAGAAAGTATAACTTTTATTTACATAATGCCCATAGCTTTTTCATTGTTCTTTTTATCATTTATTTATTTTTGCTGTATTATTTATACAGGAATATTACATGACCAATAATTTTAATAACAAGATTTAATTAAATTGGTCTAATAATTTATTTTGACACAATAAAAATTAATTAAAAAAGAAAGAAAGAGATGCATAAAAAAAATTAATTAAACTTAATTATAAAAATAACTTATTCACCATACACTTCTCAAAGCCTGAAACAATTGTTTATTAGGAATTATAGTACTTTTGAAATTAGAAGTGTTGTAGTCCATATAAGAAAAGGAATTACATCAAAGAAGGGTAGTTTGAAAGACTCTTAAAAGTTTGCTAAAGAGGTGTTTGAGTTTTCAAACAGTACAAATTAATATTTTGCTTTTGGTGAACAAAATGTTGTTATGATTGTGTTTTCTGCTTTTAAAATTTAGGAAAGATTATGAAAGTACTAATAAAAATATTTTTAAAATTAAAATGTCTAATATAATTTTATATATTAATTGTCACGAATTACTCTGCACATGACTGGTGCATAGAAAATTCATTTCTAGCAAACTTGGGAAGTAGATTTCACCATTTCACAGAAAAACAAAGTTGGGAAATACATTAATGATTAGTATCTGAATTTCTTTTATTTTTTTTTACTATATTTACACATGCTGATATATCATATTTAACACAATTCATCATAATTTTGGAGAATTTTAGTTTAAGGGTTCTACATTAGTGAATAGTATCTGAATTTTTTTTACTATATTTAGATTTATTATGATTATTTTAAAACTTAAAATTAATTTTAACAAACACTATTAATTTAGCTTGTTTAAGCTATATCTATTAAAGTTATTTTTATTTTATTTTATCAGATGTAATTCTTACAATTTTTGAAAAAGCATATTTAAAAAGTAAAAAAAAAAAGAAACTTTTGAAAACATTACAAAAACTAGTGAAATAGTCTAATTGAGAAAATCACACCAAAGGTAAATAATGTTTTTCAAAGTTTCTAGATGCTGCATCAAAGATGAGAAAGATTTTGCAAAATGAAGAAGAAAAAGTGGGAAGAGGAAAAAAAAAAGTGAAAAGAAACTATCAAAAGAGAGACATAAGTGGATATAAATATGTTTATAAGATTGTGACCTACAAGTAGCATTTTTTTTTCCTTTTCTTCTAAATACGAAAGATACCATAAATAATTTGTGTTCCCTTTCTTCTGCAGTGGTGATCAAGATTCAGTTCTGCCATTAACTGGAACAAGAACGCTTGTGAATGGGTTGGCTAAGGAGTTAGGACTTAATACAACAGAGTCTTATAGAGCATGGTTTGGAGGAAGACAGGTATATTATGTCAATGAAATTGATATTTATACGTCTAAAAAAATGTGTTTACTGTTAACCAACTTTAACACTGTTACTGGATTAATAAACAACTTTCTTTTTATTTGTGAACCAACTTTATCACCACAGTTAGTAGATTAGATATGTCAATTGACTGTCACTTTTTTTAACAATTTAATAATTAATTAAATAGTAAATGCCCTGTTCTTTTAGTAAAAATCTTAAGTTCAAATTTTAGGATCAACAAAAGAATTTTTTTACAAATACATATATAAATAGGAGTGATTTTGTAGTAAATAAAACTTGTATAACAAACCGATTCCACTTGTCCACTTTAAATTTAAAAAATTGTCTGTAATAAACACCAAATTCAATATATAAACTAGAACACCTTTATTATGAACAATAAAAATACTATATGCACACAAAATATTAATCACCACATATTTTTGTATAAATATACGTGTTGTTTAACCTTTTTTTTTAATATGTACTTTATATGTCAACATATATATTGAGTGATTGGTTTTTTATTTATAAGTATTAAATAACATGGTTTTATAAAGAATACAAACATATCCTAAGTATTATGTATGGCTATTGTTATTGTGAGTTTTTGAATAATTTTCAGGTAGCTGGATGGACACAAGTATATGGTGACATGTTATCGTTTGCTACTATAAGAGGAGCATCTCATGAAGCTCCTTTTTCACAGCCAGAGAGATCACTTGTGCTGCTGAAAGCATTTGTTGAAGGAAAATCTCTTCCAGGAATAATCTCTCTAACGTGACTATCTAAGTAACAGTTGCACCCGCCACACCCAAACAAAAAACACAACAGAGAAAAAAAATTGAAAGAAATAAAGGAAACTGATAATTGTCCTTTACTTTCTGCAAATTGCATGTTACCAACCAGAAGTAATTTTCTCGCATTGGTATTGTTGGTCAACCAAAAAAATTTAAGTGTTTATCAAAGAATATGTTTGTCCTGCCAGAACAGCTGAATGTGGTTATGAATTATGATGTATGTTCAAGGGGCCGGTTATGTCAGTTAAGCAAAAAATATTGTTTCCCTAAGTGAGTAGTTTTGATGGGTGGTTGTGTATGACCGTATCTTTAATGATTTTATGTCTCTGCAAACAAACACCACACATGTACTACTATGTCCATATCTTGATGGACATATACACCAAAATAAACGCTGCCTTACATAGTTACATACACTCATTTAAATATCATTCACACTCCTATAGATCAGATACTGCTATAGAATGCTAAGAATCTTGAGTTAGTTACAAGCCTACCTAACTCTAACTATTTTATTCCTCTATTTTGTTTGTTGCATTTATAATATCGAAACATCCTCTTAATTGCTCTCTTGTATATATTGGCACACCTTGTTTGCGGAATATTAGACTTGGGTGAGTTAGTGTCAATTATTGCAGCGCCCTTGATATAGACCTATTCAGGTTATGATCCTCAAAAGGTGTAAAATCACTAGAACTTAATTTAGATGGTACCATAAGAGTAGGTACTGGATTAGCCATCAACATATTAGTTCTGGTAATCTATGATATATTTCTTTTCATTTAGCATGAGTTGGTTGCTGCCAACATGTGTGGTTTCTAATCCAAGAAAGAAGTTGAACTTTCCAAGATCCTTGAGAGAAAAGATAAAATGTAGTCTTTGAATTAAGGATTGAAGCTTAGCTCAATTGTCAACTGTAATTAATATATCATCTACATATGCCAAGAAAGTGACTGAGTTATATATCTAACGAATAAAGAAGGATCAAATTTAATACTAGAGAAACCAAACTTCTTTAAGATACAAGAGAATCGTCTTCTAGAAAGAGCATGGTTATTACAATTCAAATAGTTTGTTGTTTAACAAGAAAGCTAAAGGTTTGATCAAAATCAACCACTTCCCTTTCATGAAAGCCATTAGCCACAAGTCTAGCCTTATATCTAAGAATCTGACTTTGAGGTTTTTGTTTCTCAAGGCAAACACCCATTTGCTGCCTAGGTTAGTAGCATTAAAAGGAGGGACAATAAGATCCCAAGTTCATGAAGATCATGTGTTAGAAATTGTAATAACTTATCCATTACCAAGATAAAGTCAAATTGAACATGTTTGATTCTCAGCAATTTGAAGAAAATTAGCTGCTTAAAATTAAGAAAATTAGGCACTGGTGTTTGTAATAAAGTCGCAAGAGGGACATAAAGAAGAGATGATGCCTTTATATTCCTCGGTAAGACTATCAATGATGGTTTGAGTATGATCAACTCCAGAGTTGGGGCAATCAATTGCTATCAAAGAATCTACTAAATGCCTAATTCTAGTAAGATATTCATCTGCATAACTCTAGTAATCTTTACTAATTTTAGTTGGGATTTAAGACTTGGTACTCTAGCTCTAAAAGAGGCAGTGAAACTTCTTGATTTTTATCATAAAGAGAGTTGCAAAGCACTATCTTGTTCTTGAAGTTAGTGTGCGCTGATGCCAAAAGCCATGTCATGAGTGAAAGATCTTCGAGTTTCCACTCCTTATATGTATCTGATTCTACTTTGGTAGGTTTTCCTTGCATCTCCAAAATCAACGCATTGAGGTAGAATCTTTTCCTTCTTGAAGTGAGCTTCCAACCGTGATGTTGGCAAAGTGGTGCCATGTGAGAAAATTGTTCTCGTTCATCTTATCAATGATGATAGGTAGAAGGTATTTGCATGTGGAAGCACTGGTGTGGATCACTGCCATGATGTTAACTACTGGCTCTGGATACCATATTAGAGTTTCAAGACTTGTGATAAAAAGAGGTGTTTGATGAATGAAGATTGCACAAGAGAAAACTGAGAGTGAAGAAATGAAACTGAAGGAGTTGGGTATGATTCTGAGTTTACAGTACATGTACTACACGTTCCTTTACATACACTCACCGATTCACACTCCTAATCCTATAGGTCTTTATACCACTATACAATGCTAATTGCTAAGTATCATGAGTTAGTTTTGTTTGTTGCATTTCTATTAACCTTCACACTATAAGTC
>NC_029773.3:61500283-61501201 GCF_000817695.3 Arachis duranensis
AACATTCAAATAAAGGCAATGTATGCAATCAAGTGAGCCAAAACAACAAAATTAGCAAACAGGAAATTTATGGTATCCATAACAGTTCCTAAATTTAAAACAAAACTCCAAATGTATTATAGAAAGTTGGACTAACATTAAAACCACAAGTTATTTGGTTCCTGCTAACAAAATACACATTTGATATATTAAAATTAGAACGGAATGTAAACTGCTCGCGGAAAGTGTAACATATATAGTTGCTACAGCAAGCTTCTAAATGGTTGACGAGAACGGCCCAATCATTCATGGAGTGTCCCCATAATGTCTTCGTCCCGATACAGATAATACCTAAGAGTAAAAGATAAATAAATAAATCATAATCTAAAATAAAATCAGCAGCTGTTGTTGCAACTACGACGAATATAGCCAATGTGAACGGCCAATTTTATCCAAAGGTTAAAGCTTCTATGGTTGTTTGAATTATGCTTTTGAAATTGAAATATAGAGATAAAGGTAGAATTTTTTAACAAAGAGGCAAATACGTACATATATTTCCTACCCCAGTTTTAAGAAACACACGAAATACAAGAATTTTTTATGTCCATTTTTTTGTATTCATACTTCTATTTTAGAAACAGCGTTCAAACATAGCTTAAGTGAAAGCCTTATGCCCCCTCGTGCAAAATAAATTTAACCTTAATGCGTAAACAATTGCCTGCCATATTTGTCCTTGTGGAAAAAATTCAATCAAATTCCCTACTCTTTTAAGAGGCCTCAACATTCAAGATCTTTGGTTTTCAAGATTTTATGGGGGAAAAAGGAAAAATAATGAAAACAATGGAATCTTGTTTTCCCTTGTTTTTATTTTTATTTTTTTCTACAAAATTCTGAAAACAGAAAATACTGAAAATTTAAAAAAAAAAAAAAACTTTCACA
>NC_029773.3:61501243-61502657 GCF_000817695.3 Arachis duranensis
TCAGGTTAAGACTCAAAAGTGCAGAAAACACTAAAAATTAATTGGACAAAAGTGCAGCTACCAACTAATTGCTCAACATTTTTATTTTACGAATATACGCGGAAAAAAAAAATACTTAAAAAAGCGTTTTAAAGCTTATCACATCGGATGTGTCAAGCCATGCAAAAATATGAAATTAAGAACTGAAGAGTGCCAATCAAAGAAATAAACGGAACATGGAATGTATAAAACATGTACTTACTCTTTGTCAGCAAGTTTCACCTCTGTTCCTCCATATTCAGGTAAAAGGACAGTGTCGCCTTCCTTCACGGCAAGAGGAATTAGGTTCCCGTCCTTGCCACGAAGACCGGGTCCAACAGCGATAACTTTTCCAGAGTTCAACTAAAGCAAGTCACCAAGTCATCAAATGCACTTCAATCAAGCAAGAGTTCCACACAAATTGGACGTATTTAATAATAAGAAAACCCGTGTTAAGAACATAACACTAATACTGATTCCACAAAAAAATTTGAACCAGGGAATCAATTTTTCCCTCAATGACAATCGCCAAGTCATGAAATGTACTTCGATCAAGAAGCAATCAACACAAAATATACTAAGAAATCGTGTGTTAAAAATACGTAACACTAACACTGATTGCACAGGAAACTTTTGAACTAGGAAAACATTTTTGTTTCATCAATGTGGAGCAGAATTCTATAAGAGTAGAGAACGATAAGCAACAAGCAAAAGACAATTATGAGAATCAAACCCAGAATTAGGACATATAATCAACTTTCACAAGTGTATTTCACAGTTTGGGGATTCTTTCATGGATTACTACTAATTTATAGCATTTGACCACAAATTGATCCTACAATAATTCGTTCTTCATCAAATTGGGGTGCAAAAATGTTTGCTATTTTTCTTTAGCCTATCATATCAATCTAACATTAACTTCTCTCCCTCTAACAATTAAGTTGTGATAAGAGAAACATAAATACAAGTACACTAAAAAAAAATAAAATAATAGGAGGAATACATTTCCAATGGCAAATTACGGGAAAACAAAGCAAAAGTATCAACACATTTGTGTAGATAACGATGGATCCAATAATAATAATTAATAACAATTCTCTTAAAAAGTTCGTTGCCCGAGGGGCATCAACTAAACAAAAAACATAGTGGGATTGTTGAGAATAATTAACATAACGGAAAGCGGAAACAGAAAGAAATTGCATTAAGAAATTTTGAGACCAAAAATAAAAGATATAATTGAGATAAACAAGTAAAGGAGAAATGGGTATGAATTAAGACCTTGGTGGTCTTCTCTGGTAAGAGAATGCCAGTGTTGGTCTTCGATGGAGGGATGATTTTCTCAACCAATACACGATTCAGTAGAGGAACAAGGCGCTTCGCCATTTGAAACACGAGA
>NC_029773.3:61502712-61503754 GCF_000817695.3 Arachis duranensis
TGATTCAGTAAAGAAATCGTAGGATTTTCGGCTGGTAGGGTTTTAGAGGGGGTTTATACTTTATATTCAATTGTCGGAGGAGTTTCTAGAATTTTCAGCTAAAATTTTCGCTCCCTTTTGAGTGCCTCAATATTGACTTATCCTAAAAGGTTTATTTGATAACTTAATTTTTCATTTTTTATTTGTTATATTTTGTATTAATAAATTATATTTAAAATATAATATGTAGATTAACATGTTTTGAAAAAATTATAAGAAAAAATGAAAAATACAAAATTTGTAAATATATACTTTTTAATTTTAAAATAGAGCTTAGCATTGTGTAATGCAACATTATTAGAGAGTTGCGTGTTTAATGCTGTTGTGGAGGACAATTACAAATAAATCGAACGGTCTGAGTTGACAAGAATAAAAATTAAACGGTCCACTTTAGACACACAAAATAAATAGTCTGATTTTGATACTTAAGACGTGTCTTTTATGCAAAAGATCTCACTTCACTTTTCTTCTTCTTAAATCTCTTACACTCATAACTCTTTTCTATATCATTTTCAGAATTTTTTTTTTCACACACTAACATTTTTTATCTCTATTTTTCCAAACTGATAAACAAGAAAAAAAAAACCAATAGCGAGCTTCTTCCCTTAGCAACATCAAGAAGTAAGTAATATCTAGGAGATCTAGAATAAAAAATGTTGATTGCCGTAAATTTTTACATTGTTAATTATGGCAATCATCCTAATTATATAAGTAATAATTTTTAATTTTATGTTTTAGTAAAAATAAAAATGATAATATTATAGATTAATCTTATTTATAATGATTAAATGATAGTATTATAATATATTGCGTTTAGATATTATGTATTAGTGAGTTAGTTAATGTTATTGAATTGATATAGTTTGTATATTAGGAAGGAAATTAGATATGGTTCATATATTTTTGGGTGTATTTAATAATAATTATTAGAATAATATTTTAGGTATTTTTAAACTTTATTAATTATTATTAGAAGCTAAATATAATTGTGATTTTTTTTTAA
>NC_029773.3:61503819-61542124 GCF_000817695.3 Arachis duranensis
ATGCAAAATATATAAAAAATTTTAGGAGGTGATCAAGTTCCATTATTGTAAACAATGGTTAATCTAATAGAATCATGTTAGGTCCACACCTTCTCGTATTACCACATATTGTCACAAGTTATTGAAAAAAATGTGTCATGCATTAGAAGTCTCCCTTCTATAATGACATGCAATAGGCAGGATAATGTTATTTGATCCTGTAAAACTGTAATCAATAGACAATCTTTATATTTTTCATACAAGTGAGTCTCGTTTATCTGTACAATTGATTTGCAGTGTCTGAATATTCTAATACAAGGAGTTAATAACTCTAGAAGACCCAATGTAATACTTGAATATCAGGAACCAAGACATCCCCTAGTGCACAAGCATAGTTTTAAAATGAATGGCTACTGATAGCTCCTTGTGACACATGGCTTTAAACTATCTTAGCAAAGCTTCATAAGAAGCTTTACAACTTCCGAACAAAATTTTTGCTTACTTTTACTTTGCTAACTATGTATTACGATAACTTATGGTGAAATTAAACTTTGACTGAACTTTAGTGATTTCATCCTTATAGAGGGGTCAACTTCTATTAATGGCTTTATTACTTCTGCAATTGTGTTGCAATCCATCTTGGTGGCTCTAGTACAAGTGTGACTACCATTATACCTTGTAACACCCTCATTATCAAAATGTCATGCTTCTGGCTATGTCACTCTGATAGCGAGACTATTACGTCGACTTCCATATATATAATAATAAGATATGAGCCTTTACTTCGAAACCTATCGCTGTTTTCTTTGAAAAATCGGAAATACTTTTTATTTGAAAACGCACTTACATACATAAAAATCAATCACAACCATAATAACTAAACTAGTATATCGATATCGAATAAGTAAAATGCAAATAAACTCTTCGTAAGCTTCTTCATCCAATTTTTGAAAAGATAAAGTTGTAGGGGGTGAGAACCAAACCACAATACCACATGGTCTCACTACGGATTTTTAAACTTGTTATAAGAAGATATTTAATAAGGAAATTATTTTTCAAACTCAGTGTCATTGTTATCTTATGAATCTTTTGAAAACCAACGATTTAACATCCAAAAATCCAAAATCCAAAGCCTTTTCAAAAACCAATATTTAATTATCCAGAAACTCAAAACTTTTCTTTTCTTATAAGAAAATCTTAAAAAGGTTCCTAGACTATATCAATGACCAACCTGTTCCAAGCATAAGTTCATTAAGTCTATGTTGAACCAGCTTGATTTTCATACTTTATTGAAACCTCAAACAAAAACCAACCACAACCTCTGGCCCAAGCAACTCAATCAAATCAACAATCAAAGCATCACATCAGGAAAACAACCATCAGCTTTACCACCACCCGCATGAAGGATCTCTCAGTTGCACATACATACAATACAACCAAGGAAAACACAGATAGGATACAAATACAGCAAGTAGGGCAAATAGCAAATAACCATAGTTAAACAAATAGGCAAACCAAAACAATGCACACTCAAGCAAAATATACAAATGCATATGATATATGCATGTCCTATGGCTGATGATATCATCTGTCGGTTATATAGCCAACCTGACATGTCTTGGTAGCTAACCTTGGACGGAAACAACCCATCGCAGAGCAAGTGGGCCTGAGCCACAACTCCATTGCTACTACCCGCTTAACCCAGAGCAAGTGAAATAAACCACTACTGCTGCTACTACCCAGGCGGGTGTTTAAAGACTCAACCTGAAGCAAGTGGAATAATTCACTACTGCTGCTACTACCCAAGCATCATAATCACTGACCCGGAGTAAGCGAGACAAACCACAATCCTTGCTACTATCTAGGTATCTCAATCACTGACTCGGAGCAAGTGGGACAAACCACAATCCTTGCTACTATCCAGGTATCTCAATCAAATAAAATTTCATTTTCAAATTCTTTCTTAATAACATTCAATTCATTAAAAATCATACTTTGAAAAATCAATCCTCATTATCTTTCCCATTCTGTTCATCAATAATTCAAACTCAAAACATAGTTCATCCTTTTCTAAATAAATCAAACTCAAAATGTAATCCTTTCCTTAATAACTCAAAATCAAATTATAAATCCTTAAAAATTTCAAAACTTTCTAATAAGAACTTCAAATGAAACTTTCAGTTTTTATAAAAATTTTGGCAGCATCTCCTCTAAAATTCAGACTATACTACTCTTCAAGGGTACCAACCAAACCATTTCTCAAACTCATTTCAAATCTTTTCCAAACTCAGACCAATTCCAATATTAAATCTTTTTCAAAATCAAACCAGCTCTGACGTTGGGATTTTTTGCTAGTAAAGAATTTTACAAAAAATAGTCGCGTTGTAAGTATAGCTTCTAAACTAATAGAAAATCCCTTCGTACAAACGTTTGGTTGTCACAAGTAACAAACTCAATAAAATTTATAAACCGAAGTATTCAAACATCGGGTCATCTTCTCAAGAAATTGCAGGAAAGTATGATTTATTATTGGTTATGGAAAAATAGTGTCTGGGTTTGAAAAAGGTTTTAAGCAAGAAAAATAGGTTGCAAGAATTAATAAATTAATAATTAATAAAACTCTTGGCAAAGTATGAAAACTGGAAGTCCTATCCCAGTTATCCTTATCAATTGTGATGAGAATTGGAATTTTCTCCCACTAAGTTAACCTCTAACTATGAAGGTAAGTCAAGTGGATGGAATAAGTTTGGTTCCTTAGGTCCTAGTCTTTCCTTGGAAAAGGCTAGAGTTAGTGAAACTTGAATTAATTCTTGAAGAATTCCAATTTTCAGTCAACAATGAGTTTGATAACTCAAGAGTTACCAATTAATCAATTAAAGCCAAAAATATAAAAAGCTAAATGAAAAATCATAAATCTGGAACACATCAAACTACGTTTAAACATAAAGTCAAATCTAACATGGAAAGATTTATAAGTCAAATGGGCAACATAAATAATTAACAGATAAAAATATTAGAGTATCTAAAAGTAAAAGAGAAATATAAATTGAAGAACATTGAATCTGAAATTGAGAAATAACCATAAACTGAGAAGAATCCTAATTCTAAAAATCTAAATCCTAAATCCTAAGAGAGAGGAGAGAGCCTCTCTCTCTAAAAACTACATCTAAACTAAAAATTTTGAATTATGAAAGCCTAGGAAACATGTTTTTCACATACATCACATAATAAGGAAGGAAAAGTAAAACCATGCAATTTCACATGCATAAGCGGGTGAAGGATTGAATAAATCACTTAAATTCAGCACAAAATATATCATAAAATATGGGTTTATCAACCTCCCCACACTTAAACAATAGCATGTCCTCATGCTAAATCCAAGAGAAAGAATAAGTTAAAATGGTGGAATCTCATGCAATGCAATCTATCCTAGATGCAACTACCTAAATGAGTCATGCAAATCTAGTTATTATACACGTAGTTAAATTAATTCACATTCTCAAGGAATCATATACGCATAGCCAACCTTAGATAATATTAAAGCACTTTTACAATTGAGATGAGTAAATAAAATATTTTTCAAACTTGCAAGACAATTAACAATAGAAGTAGAGATATATGGTGATGAGCTAATGAACCCTCACTGGATTTTGTGTTTATTCTCTAGTCACTCAGTGTTTATTGGGTTAATCACTCTAATCTTCTTTTTATTTTTACTTTCTATAACTTTGTTCTTCATCTAACCAATCAACAATTATAGAATACACACATACAAAAATCATGAGGTCTTTTTTCAAGGTTGTAATAGGGCCAAGGTAGAGGTAGAAATATATGTATAAGGCTAAGTGAGCTAATAAGTGAATCCTTGATTAGTCTAAGATCTCACCTAACATACATACTTTATACAATTTAAAATACTTTACCTAGCTACCCAAATTTTTCCCACTTTTGTATTGCATGCTCA
This sequence comes from Arachis duranensis, assembly GCF_000817695.3. Classification (NCBI taxonomy): domain Eukaryota; kingdom Viridiplantae; phylum Streptophyta; class Magnoliopsida; order Fabales; family Fabaceae; genus Arachis; species Arachis duranensis. The sequence goes on from NC_029773.3 coordinate 61,507,763, forward strand.
TGTATCAAACTTTATATTTGGATTTTGTTCCATGTACAAAATTTTTTTTTATTTTGCATTTGGGGTAATATATATTTTTTTGTATCCCCTTATTTAATTAGTTAATAAATAATTTTTTAATGCACATGGTAATTCAATTATTTTGATTTCACATGAGCATGCTTTCCAAATTTTTACATGACTTGTTTAATTTAATTTCCTACTTTTCTATCATCCCATGTTCCCATAAAATTTCCCACACTTAAATTTTACACTATATCTATCTTAAGCTAACCAAGGATTCAACTTGGGATTTTTATTTTGTTTTTCTGCTTAAGGCTAGTAATGTGGTTGTAAAACAGAAGGGGATTAAAAAGCTCATGGGGGCTAACAAGGATGGCATAAAAGGTAGGCTTTATTAGGATAAGTGAGTTGATAATCAAACATGGCCTCAATCCTATCTTGGTATGTATCTATATTTTATAATTAGACATATAGATTAAAACAAAGTAAAGAACATCAGAATAAAATAAAAAGAAGGGCAAAACACACAGGAATGAAATTTATGGTTTGAATGTAACCATACAATTAAGCTCAAAACTCACAGGCTGTATGTTCTCAAGCTCATAAATCATATATCAGTTATGTATGTCATGCAAATAGAAATTAAGAGTTTCCATTATTCTCAATGTAAAATATATTGGATGGCTTTAAAGTTTTAGTGTTCCTCCTTGATAAAATGTTGTTAACTAACTAACATGTAATGCTATATATACAAGGTGTGTAGATTGATTCTGTTAAAGTCTCTAGCTTACTTCCTTTTTATTTTCAATCAAATTAACTATCATATGCTAAAAAGGGTAAACTATACTAATTAATCCACTTCATAAATAACTAGTAAACTAAGGTGCAAATCAAGCTAAAATATCCAAGATGTATGCATATAGCTCAAAGTGCATAATGAAAAAAGTACAATAAAAAAGCAAAAAGAGAAAAATGTGCAAAAATACAGAAAATGGACAAAATATGAAGAGAGTTTGTAGTGATTCACCAAAATAAATGGATGCCAGAGATGGCAACCTCCCCACACTTAAATAATAGCATCGTCCTCGATGCTCACTCAAGCAGGGTGTGACAAAATGCCATCTCCGGAAGGATGGGCTGCAGGTATCTCGATGGTAGGCTGAGGGTCTGCAGTCATTGAGAGGATGGAGGAGTGGTCTAATGCAGCGGGGGCTCTGTCCGTAGAGGAACTTCCAGATTTGTAGTCTATAGCTGGTGGTGCTCCTCATGATGTGGTGCAGTGTGGCTGGTACCTCCCTGCTCAGCCTGGGTAGGTGCCTCCTCCTCGTGATCGCTCACCTCCTCCTCAGATGTGTCAGAGGGCGTGTCGGGCTCGGAGGAAATGTCACCACCAGAGCGGATCATCAGCTTGAGGTGCTCATAGCGTCGCTTGTAGTGACGCTCAGACCTCTCAAAAAGTCGCCTGGTGCGACGGTCAGATCTCTTAAACTGCTACTGGTGATGGCGCTCCATCTGATCTAGGCGATCAAAGAGTCGGTACACCAGACGGTAGACGGGCTCAGGAGCAGGTGGGAGTGCAGTGGGTGGTGCTGGGCCAGTGGAAGCTGAAGGGGTAGCTGAAGAGGTGGCTGCCTCAGTAGTGTCAGTGAGAAATAGAGGGCGGTAGCCGAAAGCTGGAACTTCTGACTGTCCAGGATGATCTTTTGGCACTCTGCTGCGGGGGGCTTTTCATCAACAGCCTCCCAAGGGACCTCAGCTCGGCGACCCAACTGAGTAATCAGGTAAGGAAAAGAGAGGGTGCCTCTAACATGGACCCTGGCCATGTAATGCCGGATGAAGCAAGATAGATAAAGGTCCTTACCCATCATCACACACCAGATGAGGGTAATCATGGCAGCTGGCACCTCCGTCTCATGAGTGCTCGGCATCACATAGTTGCTCAGAATCTGTTGCCATAGCCGAGCCTCGTCATTCAGATATATAAGTCTGATTCCTTTGGGTACCAATGTGCTAGTTCCCATGACCCAAGGAACAGTAGGATCAAGAGTGATGTCCTTCTTTACTGCATCCCAATCAAACCTCATAAATCTCATATCTTCTTCAGCTTTCTGGTAACCATCTGGCTGATCTGATTTAGGTAGAAGATAGAGGATTTCTTCAATTGCTTTCTCAGTAACCAGAATCTGTTTGCCTCTGAGCTGTACGACATCCAGGGAAGAGAAAAAGTAGTTACAGTAGAATTCTCTAACCCAGGATGAGTTGACCTCAGTTAGGTTCCTCTCCAGGAAGAACCAGCCTCTCTGTTTGATCTGATCTGAGGTGTACTACTGGAGTTCTTCTGAAATTTTGAGGGTCCTTTTCATGTGTAGGTTCCTAGCGGTGGCAAAGGTTGGGTATTTCAGCTCACAGTATTTGTTTGTAAATTTTACCGGGTCAGCTGAAGGTACCAACTGATCAGCCTTTTCTAGAGGGGTAAAGTTCTTCTCCCGTCAGGAGTCATCATGTAAGATGCCAAGGATGGAACCAGAGGATTCACCTCTTTTCCGTTTGCCAGTGGTGACTTTGCCCTTTCCCCTGCCTTGAGATTTAGACATCCTGAAAAACAGAATTTTCAAGATATAATTGAGGAATAAAAGCAGGAAAACAAGTAGGCAAATAACAAGGTAAGCATGAAGTGGCAAAGGAGCAGTAGAAAAATGAAATGAGTTAGGGAGATGTATATGTTGGATTGTGTTGGAGTTGAAAAGCTGAGATGAGAAATCACATTCCAAAATATGTTAGAAGTGGAAAGCTTGTTAATTAGGAAAAGCAATTATCATGCCATGAGTGAAATTAATTTAAAGAAGTAGTGAAAATGGGAAGTGGGAAGTTAGAAAGTTAAAAATGGGTAAGATTGAAAAAGATGTTAGAAAGTGAAAATCAATGAAAAAAGGAAGTCAGAGTAAGTGGCATGATGTTTGGTTCCTAAGTAACAAGAATTTCACAAATTTAAGCAACAGTTAACTCATATTCAAGCAGGAATAACAGGGTACTGATGATGATTCATATATATATAGAAGTAGTAAAAAGTAAAATCAAACCATCAATAAATCAATTTATTAACCAGGAGATCAAAAGTAATAAGAATGATGGCCCGTGCATTCAAGAATAGGTTTGGTGTGCGTGGAGCAGTTAAAAGGATGAGAATTGCCAAAACCAATACTTGAATGTAGAAGGAAAAGTAATTTGCAGAAAATTGGGCAGCATTCTGGCTAAAATTGGATGTTTCCGGAATACAAATAACAAGAATAGTTCATATGTATTGAAATAAGGCTGCACAAATAGCAAGAATAAGAAAGAGCGGTGTAACAACAGCAAGTAATAGTTAAGAGCAACATATGAACAAGATCAACACCATAGCTAGAATAAATTGCAGAATAGATAAACAGATAACAGGAACGGTGCAATTATCTGGCCTAAATCCACTATCCAGATCCTAGCTACCTAACCACCTAGAATCCACTACAAACATGCATCTCTATCTATCCTAATATGAACAAATTCTGAAAAATGTACAGCGAACTACGAATGAAAGGAAATCGGTGTACGGCGGAACCTGGTATGCGAAGAACAAGGGATAGGACAGAGGTAGGGCAGTGGCGGCACCTGGGGGGAGACACGGTGGCGCTGTGGTGGCGCAATGGCCATCAGAGGTTTGCCGCGGTGAGGTAGCAGTGGCAGAGGAAAGCGAGAGTGTTGGGAATTGATGAGAGGGGGCGGTTCGGGGTGGTGGCCGGCGGAGGGTGCAGCGCCGGTCGGAGGCGTGCGGCGGTGGTGCAGTGGCAAAGGAGAGTGAGAAAGAGGGGAATGGAAGAAGGAGGAGAGGGGAGGGCTGGGTATCGCGGTCGGGTTGGGTGGTGGTGGATTGGCGGCAGCGCGGTGGTGGGGGAGAGTGAGAGAGGGGTGGTTGAGAGAGAGTTGCAGAGGTTATGGGGAGAGGAGGTGAGGGTTTGGGGACGCGACGGGGAGAGGATTCACGTGACATAGGGTTAGTGATCGTGAATCGACGCGAACGCGTGGATGATACGATCGCGTGAGTAGGGTGAAATAGGGTTGACGCGGATGCGTGGTTGACGCAATCGCGTGGTTTGGGTGTAAGATAAGTGACGCGGACGCGTGAAGCACGCGACCGCGTCGTTGGAATTTTTGCTAGACGCACGATTCCAGCGTCGTTTTAGCGCAACTCTCTATTTGATATAGGGGGTCATAATATCCGCACAACGCGATCGCGTCGCTCACGCTTTCACATGGGATGGGTGTTGTGTAAGTGACGCGTTCGCGTCAAGAACGCGCACGCGTGGGTTGTTTTGTGCTAAACGCACACTAGCCGCACGATTCCAGCCCAACTTTCTGGGCGTTGAATCTTTACGTCGATATCCAGATCACGCGTTTGCGTGAGTGACGCGGACGCGTGGGAGGTATTTTCCTCAAATGACGCGATCGCGTGGGGCACGCGGTCGCGTGGAACAATTTTGAGCCAAAGGCATACCTCCAGCCTTGCTTCAGCATAACTCTCTGTTCACTTTCCTTTTCTTTTACTGCACTTGTGACCCACGCGGACGCGTCAGCGACGCTGTCGCGTTGCGTGCTCTCTCTTCTTTTTTTTATGCAGTATGCAGAGTGCAATGCTTAATATGAATTCTATGCAGGATTCCAGGTTCAATAAAATCTCAAAAATAGACTAAAATTAAAACTGAAAAAGGAACGATCATACCATGGTGCGTTGTCTCCCACCTAGCACTTTTAGTTAAAGTCCTTAAGTTGGACATTAGATGAGCTTCCTGTTACGGTGGCTTGTGCTTGAATTCGTCCAGAAATCTCCACCAGTGTTTGGAATGCCAGCATCCTCCGGGGTTCCAAACAAGGTACGCAAAGCCCTTAGGTGAGTTCCAACAGGCTTTAAGGCTCCTGGGGTGTTGAATGTCAGAACAGACTCCAGGATCCCAAACTTTTCTTTTACACCCGTCTTTGTCTTGATCTACATTTTTTTAGCTGGGTGGTGAGTAGTCTGAATTCTCATTGCAGTGACCAAACAGCTTCCAAGATCCTTTCAATTGAGCTTGACACCAATTCTTGCACCTTAAATTGAAGTATGAAACCTCAGTGAATCTTGCATACCAGCTCTGAGTGCGAGTCATTTCCCGTTTGCTTTTAAAGACGCAAAGAGCTCTAAGCTGGCCATCTGTCTCAAGTAAACCATATTCAAGTGGAAAAGTAAAGATGAAAGTCAAGGATTTTACCCACTTGAAGTTCGTATTGGGTGGTAATGGCCTTGGGATAGGTGTTTCCAATGGTTTTGCAAGCTCTACTCCCTTGTGGTCTTCAGTGAATTCCTCCACTTCTTTGCAAATTTCTTCTGTTTCAACCATGTCTTGATCAAAGTCTTCGATATCTTCCTCATCACTCGAGTCATAATTAGGAGGTTGAGAAAAGTCGACCTCTGCATCATCTTCGTATTCACTTGGGGAAGATCCTTCTATCTCAAAAAATTCACTTGCGGATGCAAGTTCATTGCTAAGAGAATCTGACTTGTAATCGTCATCATCAAGGAAACATGTGTCTTAGGTTATTCCGTCCAGTTCTTCATAAGATATCTGTATTGGAGGCTGTGCAACATTCTCTTTCGCGTCAATTGTAACATCCTTGACGGAGCCTTCCATGACTCTGTGTTCCCATGGAGGTTCAGCATCTCCTAAATCTTCAACCAACTCTTCTTCTTCTACAATGACAGCGTCCTCTACTTGTTCCAATACGAAGTTATGCTCTATGCTATCCACTGGAGCTTCTAGTGTTTCCTTCATGCTACGTTCTTCATTAGATTCTCCACATGAGGCTGTGGGAGTCTGTTGAGTGACTGAATGTCTGGAAGATAATTGATTTATTGCTTGCTCTAGTTGATGAAGGGTTGCATTAAATTGGTTTACTGATTCTTCGGAGCGAACCTGTGACTCTTGGCTTGATGGATATGGACATGGCGCATAAGGGAGTGGTGGTTCTTGGGAGTAATTGGATTGATGTTGAAGTGGATAAGGATCATGTGGTAGTGAATGGTGAAAAGAAGCTTGTGAGTGTGGTGGTTCGAAGTTATGTTGAGAGGATGGTCTCTGAGCACAGGGTGGGGTTTGTTGGTAGCTACGAGGCGGTCCACCAAATCTATCAGTTGGGCATGTATTGTAGAATGGTCTTTGTCCATGATATCTAGGAGGGTGTTGTTTCCTAAAGGGTTTATCAGATCCTCTTGGCTCCATCCATCTTTGATTGCTTAGACCGTGATGCATAGTCCTGTTATAGCTTCCATTCCTTGCAACAAAAGTAGAACCAAACTCAAAGCGAGAGGGGTGAGAATTCATAGTAGTTATCAGAAATAAGAAGGGAAAACAAAAATAAATAAACAAGTAAAAGAAAAATATTTACAATAACCAATAATAAGGCACATGTTTGCAACTCCCCGGCAACAGCGCCATTTTGACGTTAGGATTTTTTGCTAGTAAAGAATTTTACAAAAAACAGTCGCGTTGTAACTATAGCTTCTAAACTAATAGAAAATCTCTTCGTACAAACGTTTGGTTGTCATAAGTAACAAACCCAATAAAATTTATAAACCGAAGTATTCAAACCTCGGGTCGTCTTCTCAAGGAATTGCAGGGAAGTATGATTTATTATTGGTTATGGAAAAATAGTGTCTGGGTTTGAAAAAGGTTTTAAGCAAGAAAAATAGGTTGCAAGAATTAATAAATTAATAATAAATAAAACTCTTGGCAAAGTATGAAAACTGGAAGTCCTATCCCAGTTATCCTTATCAATTGTGATGAGAATCAGAATTTTCTCCCACTAAGTTAACCTCTAACTATGAAGGTAAGTCAAGTGGATAGAATAAGTTTGGTTCCTCAGGTCCTAATCTTTCCTTGGAAAAGGCTAGAGTTAGTGGAACTCGAATTAATTCTTGAAAAATTCCAATTTTCAGTCAATAATGAGTTTGATAACTCAAGAGTTACCAATTAATCAATTAAAGCCAAAAATATAAAAAGCTAAATGAAAAATCATAAATTTGGAACACATCAAACTACGTTTAAACATAAAGTCAAATCTAACATGGAAAGATTTATAACTCAAATGGGCAACATAAGTAATTAACAGATAAAAATATTAGAGTATCTAAAAGTAAAAGAGAAATATAAATTGAAGAACATTGAACCTGAAATTGAGAAATAACCATAAACTGAGAGGAATCCTAATTCTAAAAATCTAAATCCTAAATTCTAAGAGAGAGGAGAGAGCCTCTCTCTCTCTCTAAAAACTACATCTAAACTAAAAATTATGAATTATGAAAGCCTAGGAAACATGTTTTTCACATACATCACATAATAAGGAAGGGAAAGTAAAACTATGCAATTTCACATGCATAAGCGGGTGAAGGATTGAATAAATCACTTAAATTCAGCACAAAATATATCATAAAATATGGGTTTATCAAGCTCCAATATCAAATTATTTATAAAATTAAACTAATTCAGCAAAATCGATAAATGCACAGTAAAACCAGCAAAATCATTTATATAATCGCTACGCTTTTTTCAACTTTTTGCCATGCTTTAAAAGTGTAGCAAAATCGATGTTTGCTTGTAGCGTGTAAGTGAATTACATATTCTAATCAACAAAATATCAAAAGGTTTTTTTATTAAATTCAGTTAATCAATTTGTAGATGTATGCACTGTAGAATTTGAGAAACGGGATTTACCAGACGCTCACATTCTACTATTCATACATCCACTATTCAAGCCAACATTGTCGGAGATATCGACGAGCTCATATCAGCTGAAATCATGGATAAGTGAAGCCGTCCTAAGCTTTATGTAGCGGTTGAAAAGTTTATGGTCCATGGACCTTGTGGGAAGCACAACATTACTAGACTATGCATGTTGAAAGAAAGGTGCTCAAAGTTCTATCCAAAACCATTTAGGACAAGGACCATAATTAACGATGCTAGATTTCCTAAATATAGAAGACTTGATAATGGCCGAACAATCAATAAGAAAAATGTAACTCTTAACAATTCATACATTGTGCCTTAAAATTCATTTTTGTTGCTGAAGTATGGTTGTCATGTAAACGTTGAGCATACGTGCCAAACATCAAAATCAAGTATCTATTCAAGTTTGTTCTCAAGGAAAATGATCGAGTAACTGCCACTTTCTACCAGCAAGTAGGTCAACTTGATAGTATGCAGGTAATTAACGAGATACACAATTATTATGATTGTCACTACATATTTACATGTGAAGCAGCTTGGAGGATATTTGGATTTGACATACAACTAAAGGAACTGTCAGTTATTATGCTTCCATTTCACTTTTCCAATGATCATCTAGTAATTTTTAGGGATCATGAAAACATTGTTGATGTCATTGATAGGAAGTTGACAAAACTTTTAGCATGGATGCTTGCAAATAGATTATTCCCTGGTAGGAGGAAATTAACATATATCCAGTTTCTAAACAAATTTGTTTAGGAAGATGATATTTTCATGTGGAAGCCAAGTGGTGCTCGAAATCGCAATCACACTTTTGTAATTTCGCACAACAAACCAGCAAGTGCATTGGGTCGTCCAAGTAATACCTTACGCGAGTAAGGGTCGATCCCATGGAGATTGTCAGCTTGAAGCAAGCTATGGTTATCTTGTAACTCTTAGTCAGGATATCAATAATTCTCAGATTTAAGTGTAAAAAGTAAAAGAACATGAAATAAATACTTGTTTTGCAGTAATGGAGAACAGGTTGAGGGTTTGGAGATGCTAGATCTTCTGAATCGCTACTTTCCTACTGTCTTCTTCTTCATGCACGCAAGGCTCCTTCCATGGCAAGCTGTATGTAGGGTTTCACCGTTGTCAATGGCTACCTCCCATCCTCTCAATGAAAATGTTCAACGCGCTCTGTCACAGCACGGCTAATCATCTGTTGGTTCTCAATCAGGTTAGAATAGAATCCAGTGATTCTTTTGCGTCTGTCACTAACGCCCAGCCCTCAGGAGTTTGAAGCTCGTCACAGTCATTCAATCCTTGAATCCTACTCAGAATACCACAGACAAGGTTTAGACCTTCCGGATTCTCTTGAATGCTGCCATCAATTCTAGCTTATACCACGAAGATTCTGATTAAGGAATCCAAGAGATATTCACTCAATCTAAAGTAGAACGGAGGTGGTTGTCAGGCACACGTTTATAGGTGAGAATGATGATGAGTGTCACAGATCATCACATTCATCAAATTAAGGAACAAGTAATATCTTAGAATAGAAGCAAGCGTGATTGAATGAAAAACAGTAGTAATTGCATTAATCCATCAAGACACAGCAGAGCTCCTCACCCTCAACCATGGGGTTTAGAGACTCATGCTGTAGAAGGTACAGTATGAAACGTGTAAAATGTCATGAGGTAAAGATACAATGTCAAAAGGTCCTATTAATAGTGAACTAGTAACCTAGGGTATACAGAAATGAGTAAATGACGTAAAAAGTATGAAACGTGTAAAATGTCATGAGGTAAAGATACAATGTCAAAAGGTCCTATTAATAGTGAACTAGTAACCTAGGGTATACAGAAATGAGTAAATGACATAAAAATCCACTTCCGGGGTCCACTTGGTGTGTGCTTGGGCTGAGCATTGAAGCTTTCATGTGTAGAGACTTTTCCTGGAATTAAACGCCGGGAATTCTGAAGCTGATTTTCAACGTCAATTTGGGCCATCAAATCTCGGGCAAAGTATGAACTATTATACATTTCTGGAAAGCATAGGATGTCTACTTTCCAACGCAATTGAGAGCGCGCCAATTGGGCTTCTGTGGCTCCATAAAATCCACTTCGAGTGCAGGGAGGTCAGAATCCAACAGCATCTGCAGTCCTTTTTCAGCCTCTGAATCAGATTTTTGCATAGGTCCCTCAATTTCAGCCAGAAATTACCTGAAATCACAAAAAATACACAAACTCATAGTAAAGCCCAGAAAACTGAATTTTAAATAAAAACTAATAAAAACATACTAAAAACTAACCAAAACATACTAAAAACATACTAAAAACAGTGCCAAAAAGCGTATAAATTATCCGCTCATCACAACACCAAACTTAAATTGTTGCTTGTCCCCAAGCAACTGAAAATCAATTAGGATAAAAAGAAGAGAACATACTATAGACTCCAAAATATCAATGAAACTTAGCTCCAATTAGATGAGCGGGACTAGTAGCTTTTTGCTTCTGAACAGTTTTGGCATCTCACTTTATCCTTTGAAGATTAGAATGATTGGCATCTAAAGGAACTCAGAATTCAGATAGTGTTATTGATTCTCCTAGTTAAGTGTGATGATTCTTGAACATAGTTATTCTATGAGTCTTGGCTGTGGCCCCAAGCACTCTGTCTTCCAGTATTACCACCGGATACATACATGCCACAGACACATAACTGGGTGAACCTTTTTAGATTGTGACTCAGCTTTACTAGAGTCCCCAATTAGAGGTGTCCAGGGTTCTTAAGCACACTCTTTTTGCCTTGGATCATTTTTTTTTAATACACTGCTTTTTCTTGCTTCAAGAATCAATTTGATGATTTTTCAAATCCTCAATAACATTTCTCCTTTTTCATCATTCTTTCAAGAGCCAACAAGTTTAACATTCTTTAATCAACAAATTCAAAAGACATATACACTGTTCAAGCATTCATTCAGAAAACAAAAAGTATTGTCACCACATCAAACTAATTCAACTAGTTCAGAGATAAATTCAAAATCCTGTACTTCTTGTTCTTTTGTGATTAAAGCATTTTTCATTTAAGAGAGGTGATGGATTCATAGGACATTCATAGCTTTAATACATGAACCTTAAATTTTATTAATCATGAATTAAGAACAAGACTAAAAAATAAATATAAGATAAGACTAATAATAATAGAAAACAAAAAATTAAATGACTCTAAAATAGATTCCTAATGATAGAGGTTATCACAGAGTTAGGACTCAACAACCTTGATTTTGAGAAGTGGATGCTCCATCAACTTGTGGGGTATTTGACCTTTCAAGGGAGAGCTTCTGGCGCTTCAGCTCCTGTAGCTCACGCCCCTGCTTCTCTTGTTCCTTCAGCAATTTACAGAGCATGCAGTTTTGATTCTGCTGTTCTTCCTTAATTTGTTCCATAGTTTCTTGCAGCTTGGCAACAGATGCTTTAAGGCTGGCCCAGTAGTCAATTTCAGGAAGTTCAGGGAGGAACTCCTGCGCCCTCCTTTTGATAGAGTTATCTTGCATTTGTCCTTCCATTGTCCTCTTGGTGATTGGATGTTCAATTGGGATGAATTCGTCTACTCCCATCCTCACCCCAGCATCTTTACATAGCAAAGAGATTAAGCTTGGGTAAGCCATTTTAGCTTCAGTGGAATTCTTGTTTGCAATTGTGTAAATCTCACAAGCAATCAGATGATGAATCTCCACTTCTTTTCCCAGCATAATGCAATGAATCATCACTGCTCTCTTGATGGTGACCTCAGAACGGTTGCTAGTGGGCAATATAGAACGCCCAATGAAGTCTAGCCAACCTCTTGCAATTGGTTTGAGATCTTCTCTCTTGAGTTGGTTTGGGACACCTTTTGAATTGGTTGTCCACTTAGTTTCAGGGAGGCATATGTCCTCTAGAACTTGATCCAACCCCTTATCTGCTCTCACCATTCTCCTATTAAAGGATTCAGGATCATCTTGCAGTTGAGGCAATTTGAAGACCTCTCTTATTTTGTCCAGATGGAAGTAAATAATTATACATTGCTGGAAAGCCCAGAATGTCTACTTTCCAACGCAATTGAGAGCGCGTCAATTGGGCTTCTGTAGCTCCAGAAAATCCACTTCGAGTGCAGGGAGGTCAGAATCCAACAGCATCTGCTGTCCTTTTTCAGCCTCTGAATCAGATTTTTGCTCAGGTCCCTCAATTTCAGCCAGAAATTACCTGAAATCACAGAAAAACACACAAACTCATAGTAAAGTCCAGAAAAGTGAATTTTAAATAAAAACTAATAAAAACATACTAAAAACTAACCAAAACATACTAAAAATATACTAAAAATAGTGCCAAAAAGCGTATAAATTATCCGCTCATCACCAAGGAAACAAGGTTTCTCAATTGGCAGATTGACACATGTGCCACGTGGAAATGGGAAAGACTACTACCTGAGATTGTTACTAAACGTACAAACAAGTTACCTGAGCTTTCTTGATCTGTATGTCATTGATGGTGTCGTATACGAAACATTCAAGGATGCATGTTATCCATTTGGATTATTGTAAGATGACAAAGAATTTAATAATGCTATCATAAAGGCAAGCACTTGGGCATTTACAAATTATGTTCGAAACCTTTTTGTTGTGCTACTGTTGTCGATTAACATTGCTAGACCTTATGTTGTCTAGCTATAATGCTACGATATTCTTTATGATGATGTGTTATATTCACACACGAGAACCAAGTAATGTCAAGGTTAGTTCAATCTGCACAAATTTTGTTCCTATTACAAATGTGAAATACATATTTAATATTATGCCTTATTTTCTTTCTGATTAGTCTATTGCATCCTATAGACTTACAACTTTTTGGGAAACAAATGATTAACATTATATTAACAAAGATAGATGAGGAACTATAGGATAATGGCAGGTTGCTTAAAGAATTTGAGAGCATGCCTTACCCTGATCTTGATGGTATTCTTGGAGTTATTTGAAAAATTGAATAACATGACTACTGAGCAGAAAAGAACATTTGACGTTATAATTGATGCTGTCAATAATTCTATGAGAGGATTCTACTTTGTTTATGGTTATGGTAGAATTGGTAAGATATATATATGGACAAGGCACTTTCAGTTGCTACACGTAGCAGTAGGGAGATTGTTCTAAAAATTGCATCAAGTGGAATAGCTTCTCTTTTGCTTCCAAATGGGTGTATGGCTCATTCAAGGTTTAAGATACCCTTGGACTTGAATGAGGACTCCATATGCTATATGAAACAAGGGACTCCATTGGCAAAATTGGTTAGCAGAGCTAAGCCTATAATATGGGACGAAGCGCCAATGCTAAAGAAGTTGTGTTACGAAGCTTTAGGCAAATCTTTGAGGAATATTCTTAGGTTTAAGCCTTACTATAATGTGGATTTACCATTTGGGGAAAAGGTTGTTGTGTTAGGTGGTGACTTTAGACAAATACTTCCTATTATTCCAATCGGCTCACGTTAGGACATTGTACATGCATCAATCAACTCATCCTATTTGTGGAAATATTGCCATGTTCTTAGGCTAACATCGAAAATGCTAATTCATGATATACCCGATGCATTTGAAAATTTGGTTAATTTTCCTTACCTGAACCTTTTGGATAATATTAGCTAACATCATTTTTCAAGGATAGGTCTATCTTGGCTCTCACATTAGAAGTGGTGAATGAGGTCAACAACTACATCATGCAACTAGTACAAGGGGTTGAAAAAACCTATCTTAGCTCTGATACGTTGTGCGTCAATGAGGGCAACATGGAATCCGAGTTAGAAACTTTAACACCGGACGTCCTTAATGCTATTAACTATTCAGGATTGCCCCCGCATGAACTATCACTGAAAGAAGGTGTAGCCATAATGCTTCTATGCAATATTAATCAATCAAACAGTTTATGTAACAACACAAGATTACATGTCAGAAGATTGGATAATCATGTTATTGAGTGCATGACATTAACTGGTGATAGAGCAAGAAATGTCGCTCTTATACCACGGATGAACATGATTCCAAATAATTAGACTCTTCTATTCAGGTTTTAGCAAAAGACAATTTTCTATCATCGTTTCCTTTGCAATAACTATTAATAAATCTCGAGAAAAACACTTAGTATAGTGAGATTGTACCTTCCGAGACCGGTTTTTACTCATGGGCAACTATATGTTGCTCTATTCAGAGTTAGGTCTAAGGAAGGACTCATAATCTTACTTCAGAACAATCCGTGGTCTTTATTAATGCGACAATAAATGTCGTGTATAGGAAAGTTTTTCAAAATAATTCCGCTAGGAAACCAAGAAGGGGTCCAGTCAATTTCTGCCAATTCTTATTGGGCTGGACCCAAAGCCAACCACAACAAAAAATCATCCCTCCATAACCCCCTACCCTAACTCAAAATTACATTTCACTATTTCACCTTTCCTTCTTTTACCACCGCCATTTATCTCCTTTTCCTCTATCCCGTCGATAAACCTCCCTCAAACGGCGAAGCGTTGCTGACTTCCTTTTAACGCCAGCTCCGTCATCTTCAACAGCACTGCTCAATGCTGTCTCCATCTCCCAACTCGACGACGTCGCCACTACACGCGAGGACGCTGTCGTCGTCAACAGCGAGTCTCATGGCTTCCTCCACTGGTTCGGACTCTAGTCAACGTCATCACCACAGACTTGTCATCTTCCCAAGCTCGTGTCATCGCTCGGCCACCTTCAACCTTCCACCGTGCCACGTCAAGTCCTCCACTGCCTCCACGATGCGCCAAGACGTCTCCTCCTTTTCCGTTGCGCGCTACTGCTCGTCATTCACCACATTGGTCTCTAATAGGTTAGTAGATGGTTAGGATAGTTATAAGTAAGTTTAATTTTTTTGAATTGAAATTGGGTTTGAATGTAAAGAGGATGTTCATTTTAATTAATAGGCGGATAGTTCTTTTCACATTAAATTGGATGTTGCATTTTATCATTTTATCATGAAGAGATGGTCTCAGATGATCACGGTTGTTACTTTTTGGCTTAGATTGATGTTTCATTTGTTCCTGTACATGGATGTTTCCCAAAATTAATTTTTCAAGTTCTTCTTAAAGGTAAACGGATGTTGCTTTTTTTGGATGTCTCTCTTAAATCGTTGTAGATGTTTGTGTTAATTATATGATTTGAACCGACTTTTGCACGTTACTGGTTCTGCCTGAATTGTTGGATTCTGCATTGACATACTCCGTTAGTTTTTTTTTTTTGTGGTTTGGGAGTTAGGAAAAAAATTAGTTTAAATTTGCTCGAATTGAAGTTGGGTTTGAGTGTAGTTATTCAAACATGGTTCAAGGGTGAAATTTTTCCTAATTTATTAGATGTTTCTTATCAACTAAAACGGATGTTCATTTTAATGAATAGGTGGATGGTTCTTTTCAAATTAAATTGGATGTTGTATTTTATCGTGAATAGATGAAATTTATTTGATTCTGCATGTTATGTGTTTATGTTTTGATGTTATTTTACAGAGCTCCATTGTAAAAAGATAATTGGTTATGCAACTATCATACTATCCGTAACTGGATATTACAGGTAGGGAACATGGTAAATCAGCCACATGAAACAAGTTCTGCCACTCCGATTCAGAATACTGATGAATGATGATCAAGTAGCAAGTGCCTCTTTTATTGTGAACTTGATAGATTCATTGCAGAAACAGTATCTCAAAATTAAAGGGCATGCAAAGGCCTACCCCGTATGTATAGGCTTCCTATGTTGTTGTATATGGTGACTTTGGTCTATGGACTGTATAAAGATGGAGAAAGCTTCGAAAAACCGAGGAAAAGGAATCTTCAAGAGAAACTACGGAAGCTTGTTGAAACTGAAAAATCTGATCCTTCTACTTCTAAGAATCTCCTAATTTGTTCCTTTTCTAGTTTTATTATTATTTTGAGCTTGTGCATGTTGGCTTTGATTTTCAATTATTGTATCTCTATGCATGTGTTTGAACAATTGTAGGCTGGATGCATACTTTTCAGTATTAAAGTCAAACCAATGGAAGTGATTGTATTTTTCATTGAGTTCAAGAGGAAAGATGAAGAATAAAGAAAACCCTTTTATTTAGATACTAGAAGCCAAGTATAGCACGAAGAAATCATTTCTTTTTTCTTCTGATTTTAGTCAATCTTTTGGCTTTTATTTTCTTAATTTGGATGATAATTTCAAAACTCAGAAGAAGGATTTTTTGGACCTGACTAAGAAATTTAAGATGTTCAAACAAAAAATGCAAAATTAGAATGTTATTTGTGTGGAGGTTGCAAATTACTCTGTCTATTTAAGGTACTAATGTTTGGTATAATATATCTTTAAGTTTAAAAATTAGATATTGTTGTTTTTTTTTTGTTATTTTTTTTCTTCTTTAATTTTTTTTAATCAAGCAACAGGATAAATACAATTTTTTTCCTTCTTTTGTGATACTTATATTCACTATCAATTGAATCATCTCTGCAGTAAAGAATAAATACAAGTAACTTATATTAGGTACCTAATTGTTTTTGCAAAAATCTAAATGGATGTTACTTCTATCAAGCATTAAGATGTTCTTTTTTCATACTAAATAGATGTTACTTTAATAAAGATCATGTGAATGAAAAATAAAAAAAGTTTATCCTACATAAGTAACTATAAATTTGTCATCATGCTAAAATGCAACGAAAGGAATCATAATATTCATTCAACTTAAACTTATCCATATAATTTGCAGTACTGTAGATACAGGAATTCATCATGACAAAAAATAATACAGGAAAAATCATTCATTTAGTATGAAAAGAAACATCTATTTGTTTAACAAAAGAAACATGTGACGTTATTCAATTAAATTTTTGCATAAACATTCAAGTTACCTACAAAAAGAAAGATACTAAGTAGGACCAAAATAAAATACATCCAATTCTTAAAGTATTATAAAAATTCACAACTGTAACCCAAAATAAATCTCAAAATGTATCAAAAGTGTCTCAAACAATAACATCATCACATATGTTAAAAGACATTGGTTTAACAAGTAATCAAAGCTTTTATTCTCCATTTTATCAAAGCTTTTCGGTGTTTGAACAATTGTTTGAACAAATAGAAGGTGATTTAGGTGATGAGAACATTGGTGGAATAAAACACACTGCAGAAAGGATTTCAAGAACTAACAGCATTTTTTCAAGTTGTTGACAGTAATGAAAATTCATACATAGTCCTGCATATATAACATTGGTGATCAACAAAGATGCAATCGAAAAGGAAAGATGGTTGTGGCGGTGATTGCAAATCGCAAGGGGAGGAGGACTGTGGCAGTGATTATGAACTGCGAGGGGAGGAGGGACTGCGGCGGTGGTGAGAAATCGTGACGAGAACGGCAATGTGGTGGTGATAAATCACGACGAGGAAGGCGTTGTGGTGTTCGGCAGCACTGAAAATCGCGAGAGAGGCGCTGCGGTGTTTGGCGGCGGTGCAAATCATAAGGGAGAATGGCACTCCTAAAGGACGACGATGGCGAGAGTAATTCGAGTGGGAGTGGGACACGATCACAAGGCGTTATCGCGATGTGGGAGGGGAAGAGTTATACGGCATTATGGGGTTGTTTTATAAAACCTAATTTTTCAAATCAATCATTAATGTCAATTATTTAAATTATAATTTAATAAAATAAATTAAAATAATTATAATTAATTGAGGTGTTTAATTTTGGTTGGTTAGACACTTGGTTTCTTATATTTTTCCTTTTCCAAATCTATTCTTAATATATAAAAGTAGATGCATAAGTTTATCCACATTATTTTTAAGACATCTTTTCTCCTCCTACTAATGTCATGTCAGCAACATCGTTTACTTGACAAAATTTTAGAATCAACAATTCAAGTTTAGTCAAATCAACTATTATTTCCAAATCAGCAAGAAATAAAATATACAAAAATATACAAGTAATAGAAATATATGCAAAATTAGGCTGCAAAATTACCAATGACAATAATTAGAAATTAATAGTATCTAACCAAATTTGTAACCAACAAGAATCAATATTCCTATATTTATTATATTTCACTGTTATAAACATTACACTAAATTTATAACCCCAATAATTAATTTATTATTTTTTATAAATTACTCATTAAATGTAATAAACATCCATGTTACAAATGTCATAATAAATTTAATGCTAGAAATATTCAAATTCCATACTATTTGAACTACTTATATAAGTCTCTTATCACTATTTCTTCAAATAACATCAAATTTAGCACAAAAAATTTATTTTCGCACTACATAACATCTCAAACTTACTCAATGGAGCATCATTCTTTGGACAATATCACCAAACAAACAAACAATTGGTTCATCAAAGTTCGCGTGGTTCGTCTATGGAAAACATTAACACCCATAAATAAAGAAGAGTTTCTTTGCTTAGAAATGATTATATTAGATGAAAAGGTACAAACCAAACATATTTATTGTATTTTTAAATTGAACATTTCACAACACTATTTTGAATTTGTAATACTTGAGACATTGTCTGACAGAGTGGGTCAAAGCTTTATACTATTTCAATTATTCTTGTTAAAAATAACTTATTTAATAAAAAAATTCTACACATTTTTGCTCTTTTTATTGTAGATGCCATTGGAAAACTGCATGCACATCAAGAGATTAAGGAGAAAGAAAACCATACAAATTCAATACACATCTTCAGAAGAAGAGCATACATGCAACGATGGAACAAACAACACAATAGAAAGTATATACAACTCAATAATTCATAAAGAACATGCATTCACAAGAATCTACGACAGAAAAAGGATGACTAGCATCACATAAGGAGACTAAATTCATCGACCAAAACAAATGCAAAAATCAAACCACCAAATAAAAATGTTATTTTGTACAACTCCAACATTCAAATCTTTTGCACTACAAATTATTTTAAACAAAACACATTTTCAATTTAACTTTAGTTTACACATATTTAATTTAATTCTACAAAATATAGCCATTTTTAATATTTATTATTACTATCATTAATTTACCGTCCACATGCCATTCTAGTATTGGATAAATTCTATATGCGCGGACGTCATTCTAGTATTGGATAAATTCTATAGTTTTGTGTATAAATAGTAGAGTTGTAACAATGTTTCGTACTGTGTTATTCATAAACAACTAATTGACTCAAACCTGATAGAGTAAAAAATCAATTAACCACGCAAGTTGACGTCGGATTCCCGTGCACCGCACAGGGTAGTGCACTAGTAGGTTTTGTAAATAGAGAAGATGAGAGAACCTTTTTGGTCTTGATAAAAAAAGAAAGAGATTTATATTTATCATTCTTCGTTTTGAGTAGCATACACTTACCATTCATGCACTATATCCACCACATACAGTCTTCGCTGCTAAATTAAAACGATATTATTCGGTTGCAAAGGTCATGTTTACCTTCTCTCCATGCATAAAGCAGATACGTCATACAGAAAAAAAAAAAAAAACTTTTAACTTTCTCATGTAGGACTTTTTTGCCGTTTTAATTTAACCAAGAAAAGGAAAAGGAATAGAAGATATTAAAACACAGGCGAGAAACATATAAAAAGGTCACGAGATAATAGATAGTTACATTATCATTAGGAGATCTAAGTGTAAAGTTTACCATTGCAAACGGTACAAAAAAGACAAGGGTATAATAGTCAACTAAAGAGGTGATATTGGCGAGTATAGTTCTGATATAATTCAAGACAATGACTATAATTTAACTTTAAAATTTTATTTTTATTTTTACAAGAACATAACTGAAATATTTTTTCCACTACACAGTTCACAATTCAAAGAGACGAATAAATAGGTAAACCTGCTAGAGTTGTTCCAGAATCAACAATAAAATTATTGCCGGTGACATATTCAGATGAATCGTGAATCAGGTAACGAACTAAAGATGTCAATGCTGGATTCGATGTGCCATAAGTTCTCAATGGTACTATTTTCTTCATCACATTATCTAACCAATCTTTCTGCATTAAACTCTCAGTGATTTCAGACTTGAAAATTCCAGGGGAAATAGAATTCACTCTAATTTTGTTCGACCCCAATTCCATAGCCATAACCTGCCAAACATCATCGCACAAGTTATACAAGTGCATCCAGTTACGTAGTGTCACATCAACAAAACTGACTATCTTTTACATTGACCACATGAATGATTATCTAAACAAGCGAAGATGACTAGATAACTATATAAAATGTATATTTCAATAACGGATACCACATTTTTTAGCACAAAGTCAAGTAAGGTTATTCTTATGTAAAGTTAATGTAGATGCCCCGGGAATGGTTTATGCTTAAATGCTTTGATATCCTTAATAAGCGCCAAGAAATTCCTAGTTTACGTTATTTTGAAAATTATCCCGGGATCCATTAAGACAGCTGCAAAGATATGCAGCAGAGATATGGTTTCAATTTCGGAATCATCAAATTATAGCAATCACTGAACATGTTAACCAATATTCAAGCAAATTTCTCAACAAAAAACTGAGCTGATTTTCGCGTTTTGATTGGCCTTATCAGCAACTAAGCCAAGGACCATTGTTTTGTCTTCCCATTCGGGGTAATAGAGCAGACAGATGTTGGATGGTTGCCATATCCTCATCCACCAAACTTCCTTGCCAATGCATCATCCCGATTGGTCATGGAAAGCGGATGCAGGCCATGGCATCAGGGTCAAGGTCTAGCAGTTTCAATTAAGTTGGATGGATGGCTGAGCTATTTCGAACTCAGATGTAGTCATCCTCCCTTTATTCTCCTTCTGCTCATTCTCTCCATGGCCTTCACCAATCCTCTCACTTCACTACACCTTTCTCTTTAGACCCGAACTCTTCTTTCTTCTACAGGAGCTTTACCCTAAGAGGTATCTTTTCTCAACCTTCCCTTTCATCTCAACGAAATCCGAGTTTTAGCAATGGTGACCAATGGCTACCTTTCTTACTTCCCTTTGTGGCAGATCTTCCCTCACCTGAGAGTGTTTCTACCTTTGTTCCACCATTGCTAACAAATCGTCCTTCATCTCTTCCGTGAGATCTTCCTCTTCCATTACTATTATTTCAACTACGTTTGGGTACAAAAATGATTGCCAACTAACTACAACCTCATCCAGCTTATCTCATTTATTGCCATTAAGTCAATAAAATAGTTTAAATAAAAAAAAATTTAAATGAAGGGGGAACAGGGGAACTTACAAAGGGGGAAGCAAAAAGAAAATATAAATATAAATATGAATATAAATGAAGAGCTGGATTCTAGAAGAAAAAGAAAATGTCAAAGATTACCTTTGTTAGCGTAATGACACCTGCTTTTGAAGATGCATATGCAGCAGCTCCAGGCAAATGACCACGATTCAGACCAGAAGTAGAAGAAATGTTAATAACAGATCCCTTTTGCTTTGCATCACACATGCGTTTGCATACATATTTCGCTACCAACCAAGAACCAGTTAAGTTTGTTCTGAGAACATGATCCCATTCCTTCTCAGACAATTTCAATGCCGATTTCACAGTTCCTAGACAAAACAAGAAGGTAAATGCTTTTATATTTTTTCATACTAAAACCTCACACAATACATGTCAAATATCAGAGACGGGGAAAATCAGTTAGTCTCCTACTGTGATATGAAGATTATGTTTTCTTTTTCACATACTACATGTAATATTCCTATAAAAATTGGTTGTGTAACTAAAACAACTCAAACACAGAAAAGGAAGCATGAAAAGTCTTGGGAAGAAATAATCAAAAGACCGTATGGTATGTATGCCAAGGTGGAGGCGACAGTGCCAAAACTAGTGACACTTGCTGGTCAGAAACCCTTTTAACACAATGACACTCATTTCAGCTCTACTAGTGACAATTCAAAACTTCATCCCAAAAAAGAGTTTATGCCTTTCATCCTCACTTCAAACACACATACCTCGGATCAGTCAAATAAGATACTACCCATAGCCAATCTGCCAGACCCTACGACCATACCATCGGGGTCTCACAGACTAGGCACATTACGGCAGCAACTATTTATCCCCAACTAAATTTCTACACCACATCCACAATAGCAACAACAAACAAGAAAGGATTTAGCTAGCAAGGTCATCAAACAAGCACACACCACACACGTATCAGTGTATCAGCTATTCTTAGTTCTACTCGTTTTTGTTGCATTTTGAATCATTGTAATCATCTGGACTTGATTCACATAACACCAGCACATGCGGGACTAAGCATAGTACCTCTTCGGCTTCGCCATTAGGGACTATATTAGTGCAACAGAATTAGTGATTATATTTTATTTCTCATGTTCCTTTCTTCACACCATTTATCAATACAAAAGGATATTAATTAGCCTTAAAATTAGCCCTCAGTATTTATAAAATCAACTAACACAGCAAAATACTTATAAATAGTACATCGGTAAATGTCAATGACTATAATAGAAAAATGCCTCAGACTTCTCTTCTTTTCTTTCTCCCCTAAATTTTGAAGAACATTATAATTGTTGGCCTCGAACTATGTAGTTTCCAGTTTCCCAAGAACTCAATATTCAATTCAGTAGTTCGATGCGAAGAAATTGCAGACACCCTCAATCTTCTAAAATTAACAAGCAGAGAGCTTCTCATTCACCAGTTTAATTGACATTATCCACCACACTGCATTTGTTTTTTTCCTGGTACTTTGGTAGTGCCTAATTTGTCTGTTATACTTGAAGAAAAGAACACGTTTCCTCAACTTAGTTATTTAATATTTTTTTTTAAGAAGAAAAGAAAAATTCCTTGTGCCTATTTTCAAGAAACCTCAAGCTGGCTACAAACACATGACCAAGTGCAAACCGTTGCAAGCATCAAGGAATACCTGGAGTTTCCAACAGCATGTCTCCATTCAACTATAAATTATAACAGCTACTGATTCAAAAGCACAATAAACTGTCAACAATGATGCTTTACTCCGTAATGGAGTTCAAAAATATTATGTAAATATTTATAAAATTTAATTTTGATACCATTAGTGTAAAATATCGTTCAATCACAACAGTCATTTTAGATGACCAGGTCAACGTAGAAGATAATTATTTTTGTTGACAGTGAATTTCATAATTAGATGCACGTGTAAAACTATCAAAATTGAATTCATATTTATATGTATTTCATATTTTCATATATATATTTTATAGAACAATGCTATATGACCAGCAAATGTTATTATTTTTGGCTAGAACTTGACCAGCAATAATTTGCATCCATATTTACAAACCTTTTGCACACCATAAACATATAATTTGCACTTATATTTACCAGAATTTTACACACATGAATCAATAAAATTTCACTCATATTTTTTAGAATTTGCACTTATGAATTATTAAAATTTATTTGTGATAATTTGGTGTTTGCGCTGGTGCTTAAAATATTAAAAATTGCTGCCCCAAGAGTTTTTCTATTTTATATAACTGGCTTATTAGTAACAGCTTTGAGATGTACATGCAGCACTATGGTTTCCCTAATAGATAAGCTTTAATTTCGGGCAAGAATAATGATCACAATTTTGTTTCCGAAGAGTTTTAGATTTACCTCTTACGCCAGCGTTGTTAATCAAGGAATCAATGTGCCCAAACGCGTCCCACGCCTTTTGCACAGACCTCTCGATGGTGGGGCCATCGGCACACACGTCGAGTTCCACGGCGACCGCACGGTGGCTACTTGCACCGCTGCCTTTCTCCGGCGAGGCCATCTGATTGATTTCGTCGCACAGAGACCTGAGGCGGTCCAATCGGCGAGCCGCCGCCACGATCCTGCAGCCGGATTTGGCGAGGTCGAGGCAGAAGTCCAGGCCGAGCCCGGAGGAAGCGCCGGTGACTAACACAACCTTGTCTTGGAGGTTGTGCCATGGTTCCAGGTGGTCGGAGACCTGTGACGGCATTGATTGATTTGGGCTTGGCGATTTGAGTGGAGGTGATGTTGTTGAAAGAACGGGAAAATGAGGAAAATGAGGAGTTTGACAAAGAAACCAGACAGGGACATATAACACTAGAAGCGTATACTAGTGAAAAGTTTGGCAATCTATACCATGTATAAAAAGACTGTGTTCGGTGGCGAATTTTTTGAATATTGGGGTCAGATTTGAGATTTATCAAAATATTGAAATTTTATCAATGAATTTTGTTAATATGGAGGTGGTTAGAAAAGATAAATGGTTACTCAATTTTTTAATATTTATTTTTTCTAAAAAAATTGTTAGTAATCATTTGAATTGACAGAAAAAATAAATTTTTAGTAATGATTTTAATTAATTGAAATTTACTTTTTTAGAAAAATGAAATCGTTAGTAATGATTTCAATTGAGTGAGACTTTGATTTTTTTTTTCAAATATAAATCGTTAAAAATAGTTAAAATAGGTTTAATTATTCTGTTTTTTAATGTAATTTTACTAAATTAACAATTAAAGAAAAATAATTTGTTAACTCTAATATTTTTATTTAGTAAGAATTTAATTACAAAATTTAAAATAGTGTAGAAATTTAATTGAAAAAAATATATAAAAATTTAATTACAAATTTAGTAAAATTACAAGAACTAGGATAGTAATTAAATTATCAAAATAATTAAAAGAAGAAGAATTTTTTAATTACAAATAATAATAAATAAAAATAATTATCATAATAATATTAATTAATAAACAAAAATATTCTGTAAACTGAAATATGTCATTTTATATTCTATTTTTTAATCACAGTAAATTTATGGAGTACAATAAATTAAAATTGTACCCATGAAGATGGTTTCGTACGATAAAATTATATACGCATTGAAAAATTATTTAAAAATTTTAAATTACTCTTTTTCCTAACCTTAATCTCAACACTCCTTCCCTAAATATCAACCCTCCCTTTATTCTTTATTCTGGATTTCACCACCTTCTTTACCAACACTACTGCCACCAATTGTCAGTCCCACCTTTCTCCGTGATCATGATCCTACCTTACCATTGTCTACACCCTTTTTCTTATTGCGCTTCTCACAACAGTCTTCACGACCATGATCCTCTCCCTTCAATCCTGATTTCTTGTCTCATCTTCCTAATGAATTCTTCAAATTTTTTATTCAGTTCTTTTGAATTTTCTACTTCTTATACTTCTTTATTATTTGTTCCCACTAATAACTCATACCTAGACATTCTAAAATTCTTAAGAGGTAGTGACGTCTCAGATCAAGAGCCATCGAAAAATTCAATTCTAGAAGAGATCAAGAACCAAGGAACAAAATGCAATTAAAGCCTAACTAGAAGATCTTACATTTAGATACAAATTAAGAGAGAGCTAACCAATACCATCATCAACAAAACCATAATTGGTGGCGTCAATTTTCAGCCAAAGAGGTTGTGGCTATGAGCTAGGATCCGGTGACTACTTTTCTTGGTACCTGAGAATTGTCGATTCAATAAAACAGTGTGGATAGCATGACGCCGGAGACAGTGGCCGGAAACTAAAACTATAAAGGCTTATTCAAACCAACAAGAGATAAAAAACAGTGTCTCGGTGGGCAGATCTGGTAGCAGAGTAGGACCCATTTCAAAGAAGGACTGGTGTTGATGGTCGTCATCAGAGCTATCATGGTCAGGATAGGATCAAAACAATCAGAAAGCTTCATTAAGGCTTAGAAGAAAATGATGATGGTGATGATGATGATGGTTATTGATGAGTAGTTGTATTGATTTTATCGTAACTTGTATTATTCTTTGTGTTATATACAGAATAAAAGGAAGGTTGAGATTTAGGAGTGATGGTTGGTGGCAGCAGTGTCGGTGAAGGAGGTGGTGGTCATTAAAAGAAAAAAGAAAGGGTATATATTTGGGAAGGGGTGTTGAGATTAGGATTAAAAAAAAGAACAATTTGAAACTTTTAGATAATTTTTTAGGGATTTGGATTTTTTAAAGTTTGAATTTTACTTTTAGAGAGTAAAGTGTGATCTTTCACCATTGATTTTATAGGTGGGACTAATAATAAATATAAAAGAGAAACTATTCAAGGGTAGAAAATCACCCTTTACTATCTAAAGTGAAATTCAAACTTTAGAGGATCCAAATCTATTTTTCAGTGTTTGAATAATTTTGTTGTACATGCCCATATTTCATGGGTATAACTTTAATTTTTATTCATAGATAGATTTGTCAGCATTTAAAATTTTCGTCGGTAGAAATAATAGTTTATTCTAAATATGTGCTAATAATAATAACTACAATAAAAACCTTAAAATATATCTAAAATTTTTTTGTTAATAAATAGATATCTTGTTATACTAAAAACTATTATTATTATCCACACTCACACACTATAATAACAACAAAATAATTTAACTAAATCAACTCTAATTAATATTAATGTAAAAAAATTATAACATAAAAAATAAAAAAGAATTAAAATTTTTGAGTTTGAAAAAGATTTTATTATTTATTGTGATAACAAACATTTGGTTGATTGCTTGAGGATTGATTTTAATTTATGGTTTGATTGATTGTGCAATAAAATTTCAGGATTGACATTGGTATAAATGCTCATTTGATTATATTTAAAAAAAAAAAAATCAACCATCAAGATCAAGATATAAGGATAATATGGAAGAGATTACTGTTACCAATAAAAAATAAAAGTATCATTGACAATTATGAGAATTGATTAACATAATGGGTAGTGATAATAATTAAGCTTCGATTTTGCTATAGGAAAAGTAAGGAGAAACTTCAAAATTCATATACTACACGTTTAAGTGTCATTCTTTTTTATTGGATCTCAATTCGATATATTCTGTTTTTGTTTTGAATAATCCTAGTAAATAGAAAAAAGCTTATGATTCCTTCATTCGATTCCTAAAAAGATAAATTTATAGGGTAAGAATCTAATCACAGTCTCACTACATAATTTTAGAATTGTCATATGAAAGCGTTTAATAAGAAAATTATTTTTGAGTTATGTAATTATCGTTATCTTATGAATCTTTTAAAAATCGACGGTTTAACTATCTAAAAATTCAAAACTTTTTTTAAAAAAATCAGTTAATTATCTAAAAATCAAAAACTCACTTTTCTTATAAAAGAATATTAAAAGTTTTTTAATAATATGAATGATCAATGCTGAATCTATATTTGATGATAAATTTTGACTTGAATTGAGTGAATTTCATCACATAAACTCATATTTATTCACTTGAATAGCATACTTTTGTGATTTCTCTCTAAATTGCACCTAAGTATGAAAACATGCTATTTTATCCTTAATATGATCAATTTAATTATACTTTTATTCCATTCGAGGCGTGATATATTTTGTTGAGTGATTTCAGGTCAATTAGACAATAATGGCTTGGAAAAAGTGGAAGGAAAGTATGCAAAATGGGAAAACACAAGAAGAAACAAGGGAGATACGCACACTGAATACGCACAACTTTCTATGCGTATGCACAAGATGAAATTCAGTAAGGGTGCGTACGCACAAGTCTGAACGCATAACTTCATTAAAAAGTCACATGATTCGCGATTTGGGACCTTTTAGCCCAATTTTGGATGTCCAAAAGCTGAATTGAAGCTCTTTCAAGGGGAAAAACATTCCAAGAACATACACAATGAATTTTATTTAGTTTTAGCATGTTTTGAGAGAGATTTCTAGAGAGATGGACTCTCTCCTCTCTCTAGGAATTAGGATTTTAGATTTAGATCTCTTCTAAGTTTATATTTTGATTCTTTCTTTAATTTAGTTTCATTTACAATTCCTTCTTTTAGCCTCATAGTTCTTGTAGTTTTTTTACTTGTTACTCTCTTTATTTTGATACTTTTTATGTTAATGAACCCTTGTCAATTTGGAGTTTCTTTAATACAATTTTAATATTTTATATTCCTCGATGTTTGTTTGAGTGATTGCTATTATTTCCTTGCAATTGGTAATTATAGATTTTTATCATTATTGCAATTTATACTATTTTTTTATGCATATTAAGTATTTGATAAAATGCCTCTTTCAATTTTAGAGTAGAATTTTGTATTCTTGACTTAGGTTAGTAACTTTGAAACTCTTGAATTATCAAAATGTAGTGTTGATTGGTAATTGAAGGTTGCTAGTTAGCTTGAACTCCACTAAATCTAGTCCTTCACTAGGAATTGACTAGGGCTTATGGACTAGAGTTAATTTTGCTCACTTGACTTTCCTTCAATTGTTAGAGAATAAGTAAGTGAGAGCAAAATACACTTACCATCACAATTGAGGATGATAATGAGGATAGGAATTTCATCTCTCAACACTTACCAAGACTTTTCTTAGTTAGTATCTTTAATCGTCTTAGTTTAATTACTTTTGGTATTTAGTTATGAATGTGCATGTTTGGGCGTCATTATTTTGTTAAAAAAAGATCTTTTTTCAATGAAAAAAGATCTTTTTTTTTTAACGTGTTTGGCAAATTTCTAGTAGTAAAAGTAAAAGCACTAGTAAAATCAAAAAAAGATCTTTTTTGAGAAGCTGTAATTTACATCTTTTTTTTAAAAGATCTTTTTCCTTAAAAAAAAGATGTTTTTCATGTAATAAATAAACAAAAAAGTACTTTTATATTGTTATACCCAAATATAATTGATAGATAAAAAGACCTTTTTACATGAGATATCCAAACATAAAATTACTTTTACTTTTCTATAAGATCTTTTAAAAAAAGATAACTCGAAAAAAGATATTTTCTTAAAAGCTCACCCAAACAAGCCCATTATTTGCTTCTTTACTTTCTTGCAATTTATATTTCTTGTTCGTCATATTAAAAAGCCCCAAAATTCTCATAACCATTAATATGTACACTTCCCTGTAATTCCTTTAAAAGATGATCCGAGATTTAAATACTCTCGGTTTTTATTGGTTTGACTTAAGTGACAAGCAAATTAAACTTTGATTGAGAGTTATCTGTTAGTTTGGAACTATACTTGCACGTGATTATTTTGTGAAAATTTTGAACTAATGATTTTTTTCCATCAACCAACCTGTTCTAAACATAGGTTCATTAAGTCTATGCTGAACCAACTTGATTTTTCATACTTAACTAATCCTCAATTAGAAACCAAACACAACCTTCAGCCAATCGCATCATCAATCAACACCAATACTCAATTTTAAAAATACCACACCAGAACAACCCTTAGTGCCTCCTCCACTTGCCAAAGGGATCTCTCAGAAACAAACGCATGAAAAACAAACTAGGAAAGCATAGGTATAGATAGCAGTTAATAACAGTTAAGAAACTAGGCAAATCAAAATAAATTGAAACTCAAACAAAGCATACAAATACATATGATGCATGCCTGTCCTACAGGCCGTGAGCTCATGTGTTGGTTATACAGCTAGAATTCGACACATTTCGGTAGCTAACCCAGATGTCGTCTCTCATCTGTGCATCTCTAGAAGGTATAATATTGGAGGATTAGTACCCTACCACCTTCTCCTGGAGGCATACACTAGGAAAAAAATAAATCGGGGGATTAGTGCCCTACCACCTTCCCCTAGTGAGGCCATGCCATACCGATCGAGAGATTAGTGCCCTACCACCTTACAGACAGAGAGAGAGAATGTGAGAGAAAATGTCGGAGGATTAGTGCCTTACCACCTTCCTCACATCACATAAAACACAAATCACAAAGAATGCTGGGGAATGAATCGAGGGCTTAGTGTCCTATCGCCTTCTCCACATCCCATAAAACACAATTCACAAAGAATACGGGAGAATGAATTGAGGGATTAGCGCCCTATTGCCTTCTCCACACCCAACTCATCAATATCATCATTGCCATTAATTATGTCTCATTCATTCTCAAATTCATTATTATTCATTTACATTCATTCAAAATTCATAATTGGGATCAACCCTAATCATCGTTTATTCAAATTCAATCATCATTATCACACCTCCCATTCCATCCATCAACATTCCCAACTCAAAATATAATTCATTCTTTTCTAAATAAATCAAATTCAAAACATGATCATTTTCTTAATAACTCAAAATCAATTCATATCATCCTTAAATCTAAATCTTTCTAAATAATCTTTTCAAATGAAGCCTCCCATTTTTATAAAAATTTCGGTAGCATCCCCTTTAAAACTTAGACTTTTGTCACCCTTCAAGGGTCCCAACCAAACTATTTCCAAATCTCAAATCATTTTTCAAAATCTAACCAATTCTAATATTAAATCTTTTTCAAAATCAAAACATGTCCATTATCAAATCATTTATAAAATCAAATCGATTCCAAAATCAAATTATCTCTGTATCTCAATTTATTTCCAATAAATCAAACGCATTTTCAATATCAAAATATTTCTAAAATTAAACTAAATTTCGGTATTAAATCTCTTTTAGTAATTCAAGAAAATCAATTCAACAACAACCAACCAAGAAAATAATTACATTTATTCAAAGAAACTCAGTTCAGTCCATAAGAGTTACGAAAATCATAAACATACATTTTTCGCATTATTAATAGCAACTTATAATAATTCTTGAAAGTAAAATGAGTTTAATAAATTGTTCCTATCTCAACTCGTCGAAACTCTTAAAACCAAATGCGTCTAAAAACTTTATTTCACTTGTCCAGCAATAGTGGCAGAGAGCTTCGGTGGCAACGCAGCAGCGCTACCGTCACCTACACTCTTCCGGTCAGCGTCAAACAGCATCGACAGCTGCTCCTGACAGCTCCAGTGGCGGCAACGGTAGTGAAGAAAACCACCACACCTTTTCCTCTTTTCCATCGTGTCCTCTCTCTATCTCCTCTGACTCTTTTCGGGGCAGCTCGACGGCTGGTGCACGAATCCCCACACTTCGTACAACTGTATCAGCAAGTGCACTGGGTCGTCCAAGTAACACCTGAGTGAGTCAGGGTCGATCCCACGAGGATTGTGGTTTGAAGTAAGCTATGGTTATCTTGCAGGTCTTAGTCAGGCAAATCAAGAAGTTGTTGATTTTGATTTGAAAGATGGAATTAGGTTGATATGTTTACAATGATAATCTTAGAACTTAAATGGATGAGGCTTGGAGTTGCTTTGTCCTTCTGGATTAACTCTAGTCTTACTGTCTTCTTTGCTTGTGAATGATTCCTTCAATGGTAGACTGTATGTGATCAACGCCTTTCTTGAGAAGTCGCCAATGCTCCTCCAGATCTTAACACCAGGGTTAGTGCGCATCCAGTCTGATTAAGTGTGAAGCTCATGTAGTCCATTCTCCTTAATGTTCCTACTCAAAATGCCACAGACAAGGTCAGATCAGAGAATGCTGCGACTTTGGATTCTAGCCTCTACCATAGAGACCCTAATCTCCCCATACCTCAGCTGAACTGGTGTCTCGAGAAGATCCTAATGAGATCGTGGATTAGTCGTTTGAGAGATGTATAATCAAGCTGGCGGTTCATGCTTTCCAGTCACGTATTCACACGAATCCAAGTAGACACGGGTGGTTGTCAGGCACGCGGTCCTAGTATGATGAACGGAGCTGATTGTCACGGATCATCCCATTCACCATGTTGAAGAACGAATATACATCTTATAATTGAATCAAACACGGATTGAAGAAGAACAGTAATACTTTTATTAATTCATAGAACTCAGCAGGGCTCCTCCCCTCAACCTAGGAGGTTTAGAAACTCATACTGAAAAAAAAATACAATGATAAACGAAAGTATGGTGTAAAAGTGGCTGAAGATCCTTAACAAAGAGTGATCTTCTACTTTAAATACTAAACTAATGACTAGTAAGGGTAAAACAGTCTTTTTAGTGCTAAAATCTATTTTTGGGCCTATTTAGTGAGTGTTTGGGCTGAGTTTTGATAAGATATATGTGTTATGAGGCCTCTAGATGGTGAATGCTGGCTAGGGGATCCTCTTTGGGTGTTTGGACGCTGGTCTCTTCTCCTTGGGCGCTGGACGCCTGAAAGGGGGCAAGAGGTTGGTGTTGGACACCAGTTTTGGGCCTTGTAATCTGAAGTAAAGTATGAACTATTATACATTGCTGGAAAGCTATGAAAGTCAACTTTTCATATCCATTGAGAACGTTCCATTTGGACTTTTTTAGCTCCAGAAAAACTCTTTCGAGTGCAAGGAGGTCAGATCCGGACAGCATCTGCAGTGCTTTTTCTGTCTTTAAATTAGATTTTTACTCTAACTCCTCAATTTTAGCCAGAAAATACCTTAAATTGTACAAAAACACATAAACTCAAAATAGAATCTAAAAATGTGAATTTACACTAAAACCTATGAAAACTTAATAAAAACTAAACAAAACATGCTAAAAAACTCTATGAAAATGATGCCAAAAAGTGTATAAAATATCTGCTCATCAACAGCAGCTCCCTTCGGCGATTTCTCCCGAATAAAAGTGACATCAACGTAAAGAAGTGAAAGAAACAAACACTTTAATCAAATTAGATTTCTTTATCGGAGTTACGAAACTCAAAAAATCAAGCTCGGAAACTCAACAATGCCATGGTTTCTTTCTTCCCTCACTAACGACTTTCTCTCTCTTTTCTTCTTGACGGTGAATAATGAGGAAAATAAGGTTGGATGATCATGATGATATGTTTTAATGAAAAGGGAAAGTGTCATTAAGATGAGCTGGTTTATAAGCTACTAAATCAGCGATTCAAGTTATAAATATCTTAAACGGATAATTATAAAAATTGAATATATTAAAAGACAAATAATAATACATAAAAATAATATATATGAGTTACTAATATAAATGATATTAGTAACTTAAAGATAAAAGATATTTGATTAAGCATTAGCAACTCTAAATTCATAAAAAAATACCGATAATTTTTTATATTGGCAAAATATTGAACTTGATAATAACATTAACTAAACTTTATTTTAATCAAAGCAAATAATAATAATAATAAATAGTAATAATAATTTTATCCTTTCTCAACATATCTTGTTATAATAAAAATTATATAAAAACCCTAATTAATTTAAATTCTAGTAATCATAAAATTAATTATGTAAAATATCTTATTATAGAAAAATTATATAATAACCTTAATTTATCCAAATTCAAATGATAATAATAATTATAAAAATTAATTTAATTTTGCCTAATAAAATAATTTCTAAGCTCCAAAAATTAGATCATTCCAATCTCATTCACCAGGGGCGCATTCATTGCAGCCGTGCTCAAAGTTGATAGGGATAGACATTAACCTCTTTGATGGGTGTTACCAAAGGACCAGGACATAGATACATTTTCCATGGATAGTGGGCGGGAGCCAAAAATTGAAGAGTTATCAATTTTCATATTTTTTTCTGTTAGAGTTAAAATTTTAGGAATTTTGGGTGTGACTATTATGGGTAGGTAGTGAAAAATAACCTAAAGAAGAGAACTGCAACAAACGATCATGTTTTTACAAATAGTGTCAATATTTAGGAGGTGAATTTAAAATTATCTCATAGTACATAGATTTGTAAGATCAAAACACAAAAATACAATAAATATTCTTACTTCAAATCAGCATCTCTACAGGAATAAGACTATAAGAGTGTACCTACAAAAAACTTTAATATTTAAATCAGAAGAGTCGTTAAAGTGGAATAATATAAAGAAAAAGTATAAGATGTCAAGATATAAATCCAAGTGTTACCAACAATAATTAAAAATAATTAAATATAATTTTTTATATCAATTAAGAATTTAGTAAAAAATTAGAATTTGAATAATCTCATTCAAATTTTATCCTAATTCTCTTTTGCTTTCATCCACCTATTACTCTCTCTGCGTTGTGCCTTCTTTTTCTCTTTTCCTCTTTGGCGCCGACGTTGCCTCTTCGAGAACGCTACCTTACTTAGTCTCGGTGTTACCTCTTTCTCCCTCGCCACGCTGTTCTCTATCGCGTCGCACCCCGTCCTCGCGTCACTCGTCGTTTTTCAGATTTATTCATCTCGCTGTACCCCCACCCTGCTCAAACCACTATCGCCGTCGTCGTCCCTTGAGAGCGCCTTCTTCCCTCGCATTTTGCACTGCCTCCAACCACCGCAGTGCCTCCCTCGTGATTTGTAGTGTGGTCCACCATCGCAAAGCTGATGAGCGGATAATTTGTATACTTTTTGGCATTATTTTTAGTATATTTTTAGTATGATCTACTTAGTTTTTAGTATATTTTTATTAGTTTTTAGTTAAAATTCACTTTTCTGGACTATACTATGAGTTTGTGTGTTTTTCTGTGATTTCAGGTATTTTCTGGCTGAAATTGAGGGACCTGAGCAAAAATCTGATTCAGAGACGGAAAAGGACTGTAGATGCTGTTGGATTCTGACCTCCCTGCACTCGAAGTGGATTTTCTGGAGCTACAGAAGCCCAATTGGCGCGCTCTCAACGGCGTTGGAAAGTAGACATCCTGGGCTTTCCAGCAATATATGATAGTCCATACTTTGCCCAAGATTTGATGGCCCAGACCGGCGTACAAAGTCACCCTCAGAAATCCCAGCGTTAAACGC
>NC_029773.3:61542586-61558569 GCF_000817695.3 Arachis duranensis
TGAATGACTGTGACGTGCTTCAAACTCCTAGCGGGCGGGGCGTTAGTGACAGGCGCAAAAGAATCGATGGATTCTATTCCGGCCTGACCGAGAACCGACAGCTGAATTCCGCTATGCTGTGACAGAGCATATGCTATCGCTTTCACTGAGAGGATGGGAGGTAGCCACTGACAACGGTGAAACCCTTGCATAAGCTTGCCATGGAAAGGAGTAAGAAGGATTGGATGAAGACAGTAGGAAAGCAGAGAGACGGAAGGGAAGGCATCTTCATGCGCTTATCTGAAGTTCCTACCAATGAATTACATAAGTATCTCTATCTTTATGTTTGTGTTATTTTCGTTCATCACCCATATACATTTGAGTTTGCCTGACTAAGATTTACAAGATGACCATAGCTTGCTTCAATACTAACAATCTCCGTGGGATCGACCCTTACTCGCGTAAGGTTTATTACTTGGACGACCCAGTGCACTTGCTGGTTAGTTGTGCGAAGTTGTGTAATGCCATGGTACTGAACTACCAAGTTTTTGGGGTTCATGACCGGGGATTATGAGAGTTGGGAAAAAGTATTGTTCACAATTTCGCGCACCAAAAGCCCTTCTCGTCGCGATTCGAAGCACCGCCGATCACCACGGCACTATTCTCATCGCGATTCACAGTCCCGTCAGCACATCATCACTGTTCTTGTCGGGATTCGCAGCGCCGTAACCCTCCTCCCCTCATAGTTCGTAGATCACCGCCGCAGCCCTTCTCCCCCACCTAGGCTACAGCCCTCCTTTTTCTCCCCTCAAACGAAACAAGGAGAAAGTGTTAGTTTTTTGTTAAAGCATGATTTTAATCATCTAGTGTTTATGGTATTTTTTTCCTCTAGGTTATCTTGTCTCAATTGATTTCTATACAAATTTACAAGTGCATATTCTGAATCATTCTCTATTTGCTTGCTATTGTATAGTTTACTCATGTTAGGATTTTTAGTTCCTAACTAATAACATTATTTTTTGTGTGGATGGATCTTTTTATAGCTTGTTAACATTGAAGAATACATTGAGGGATAATTTACTGAAAATTTGAGAAAAATTTAGTCAGGTATGTACTATTCAAATTTGCATTTGTGATACATTTACTTGTTTTGCTGTAGCACATATATATTAATTTTATCTGAGATTATGAGTTGTGACTTTGTATATTAATGCTTACATTAATATACAAATTGTGGGTCCTTGTGGAATTTGCAGTGTTTGTTGATTTTAGGGATTTGTGTTCTTTTGTTGTAAATGAAGATTATTATTGTTTTGTTGATTTAGTAATTTTCTGCATTTACTATGATAATACTTATAACATCTTATGTTTTCTTATGATCTCAAGGTTTTAAAGTTGAAAATCAAGAATGATTTTGAGGTTATGTAATTACAATAATAGTTTTTTACATTTACTATGATAATGTTTATAACATCTTTTGTTGCTGATGAAGATTATTCTTGTTCTGTTGATTTGTGGAATTTTGTGGTCTGATTGTTGTTGATGGTTTTGATGATATTATGGATGAAGTTTTCGAGGATGGTGTTGTTGCTAAATTGGTGCAAGAATAGAAGGTAGTAAACATGAGTAGAAAGAGGGATAAGGACAATTGAACATGCTTCGTTTTTTATATAGTTAGTAGTTAAAAGATGAAAGTGAATCAATTTAGTTTGATTCTTATGAATGAAAAGTAGTTAATTTAGGATATAATTCATCTTTAATGAAGATAATAGATCTTTCATCTTATTATTATTTTTTTAATTCAATTTTATGCCAAACCTTGATGGATATGCTCTAAATTATTGCATAAATCTGCTTGTGGTGAGTTATCAATTATGAACTAGTAACATTTTATATGTTATATCAATAAAGTATGAGTCTTGTAACCGAAAAGTATACACAAAACCTTAAACTAATTCTTGTTACAATTTTAAATTATTATTATTATTATTATTATTATTATTATTATTATTATATCTGTTATTATTATTATTATTATTATTATTATTATTATTATTATTATTATTATTATTATTATTATTATTATTATATCTGTTTAGTAACTTGTACTTATATACGTTGCTTAGAAATAATTCAAGAATCAAGATTGTAGAAATGATTGGGAGGCAAAAGGTTTATTAATCTATTATATATCTCTAATTTTAGAGTCTAAATGTGTCACATGTCACTTTTTTATTACAATTGGAATTAAATCTTTCCCTCCAAAATTAAAGCATTCTCCTTTCGTCCTTACTAACTTTACAACCAAAATGTGTCACATGTCACTCTCTCATTATAATTGAAATTAAATCATTCCCTCCAAAATTAATGAATTCTTCCCTCCTTCTTACTAATTTTACAACCAAAATGTGCCACATGTCACTCTCTCATTGCAATTGAAATTAAATATTTTCCTCCAAAATTAAAAAGTTCTTCCATCCTCCATCTTCCTTCTTTCTTTCTCTATTTCTCTCGTTCCTTCAACCACTCTATCTATTTTATAAATCTTTATCAATATCAATGATTAATTACTAATTTGACAATCAAAATGTGTAACATGACATTCTATAATTGCATTAAAATTGAAATTGAAATATTAAAATTAAAATTGAAATATACCTATATTATGTATCATATATTACTATCTAATTTAATAATCAAATGTGTAACATGATACTCTCTTATTAAAATTGAGAGAAAAAATTTTTTCAAAATTAATAAATGTAAGACCCAGAACTTTTGAAAAAGGGCTATCATGAGCTAATTTCAAATTTAGTATTTTTGTAGCTTTAATTTCAAAAATTTCTTTATTAAAGAAAAATTAAAGCTAGTTTTTATTAATTGAATTTGAAATAAATTAAGATTATTATCCAATTTTACAATTATTGAATTATTTTCTATATTCAAATTATAAAGTTGGTAGTTGTGAAATAATAAGAATTTTATATGATTTGGACTAAATAATTAATATTTTAAAATATTAATACTACTGTTTTGAAAAAATAAAAAAATAAAGGATTTAATTATATTATTTCTAACTATTGAATTTGAACATTTTATCAAAAATAATTGTGAAATTGATGAACAAATAGTATTTTTATACATTATTATTGTTGGATTAAAATTTATTTCTAATTTCTATATTATCCCTATTTTTATTTGAAATTACAAAACTACCCTTAAACCTAATTTTTTTACCTAAGCCCTAACCCTGAAATCCTAACCCAGCGACCCGTTACCCTACCCAATTCCCTTTCACCCACACCCAGCTCCCTAACAATGCAGCAGCCGCCACCCCTATTCTAACAAACACACACACAACTATCTGAAGAAGGAAAGAAAGAAAACAGAATGAAGAATAGGAAAAGGGGAAGGGGCCGGGGAGAAGGGGAAGAGAAGAGGGAGGGGCGCCGGCACCGGTGGGCCTCGCCACCGCCGTCGGTGTCGAATCGATAGACAGAGAAAGAGAGAGTTCGTGTCAGATAGAGAGAGAGAGAGAGGGAGCTCGTGTCTCATCGCCGTCACCCATGGAGCCACGAGTTACGCCCAGTCATCGCCGTGTCGCATCGAGGAGGAAGGCTGAGACTGATTGACGTTAGGAGAGAAGAAGACGTGAGCTGGAGGAGCTGCGCCAGTCGCCGCTGTCGTGCCACTGACCGCTACCATTCTGCCGTCGCCGTCAATGGGGTTCTGCCAGGAGAGAGGAGACGCACAAGGAGGAGCCCGACGTGTGTGAAGAAGAAGGGGAGATGTCCGAGGCTGGGATGGTTCACGTCACTGCCGTCTGCCTCTGTCACTGCCGATCTGCTACTCTGTGGTGCTTAGCTGGAGCTTCTGCTACTGTTGCCAGAGATTTGTAGTTTTCAGAAAACATTGCTATTGTTTCTGCCGAAGGAGGAGAAAGCCTTGCCGCTGTTTGGGCCGCCAGGAGCAATTCTGTGGCCACCGGAACTACCGCCGAAGCTTCTGGCCGCTTCTGCCGCCGAAAAACGCCACTGTCGTCGCCAAAAAATTCTGTCGGTAAGGTTTTTAAGTTGGTTCTCCTTTCCGTTGAGTTTCTGGGAACCTCATTGTCACTGCATATTGTTCAGGTCACCGCTGCCGCTTGAGGTGGCTGCCAGGCTACTACCAAACCGGTTCGGAGACCGTCGCTGTTTCGGTTCAGCCGTTCCTTCTTCGTTTCGGTAAGTGTTTTCGATTTGAAAGCCCTTTAGTTACTGTTCTGTTATC
This sequence comes from Arachis duranensis, assembly GCF_000817695.3. Taxonomy (NCBI): domain Eukaryota; kingdom Viridiplantae; phylum Streptophyta; class Magnoliopsida; order Fabales; family Fabaceae; genus Arachis; species Arachis duranensis. Next base: position 61,546,835 of record NC_029773.3, read on the forward strand.
TTACGCTGAGGTTTATGGCGTTAATTACTATAAGATTGTGTTTCGGTTGTTGTATGTCGCGATTATAGTTGCTGTGGTTACTGCGAAAGTGGCTTGGAGCTGAGGTTGCGGTTGTCGGTGATTTCGGGTTGCGAGAGAAGGTTCTTGTGACGCGTTTGGGTTACGATTTTGCGTAGTGAGGTAGGGGCTTTTTCCGAAAACTATGTTTTATATATTAGAATTATTACATATGGATACTGATGTGAGACAATGTATATTTGGTGATTGTATCAGTCCTTTGTATTGTTTGGTTATCTTGAATGATTATGAATATTTGTTTGACTGGATTGTTGTGCGGCTTTGTGAAACAGAATGTTTTTGAAGTTGATTCTTTTAAAGATTTGAGATCGAGTTCAATTCGTTGGGAATTGATTTGAGTTGAGTTGATTTTCTTAATAATGTAAAAAATAGAATACTCTTTTGGATTCAGCCTGGTTTGCTTTAATTGATTTGGTTTTGATAAAGGAATTGTTGCTGAACTATTTTTTTAAAGTTTTGGAAATGAGTTTAATCGGTTGATAATGATTTGATTTTGAAACGGTTTTCTTGAGATATGAAAATGAGGTGACTGTTGGAGTTAGCTTACTCTTGAACTAATTTTGGATTTGGACCGTTGAAAAGGATTGTGGAACGGTTTAGTTAGAACCCAAACCGGGTGGCAAAGTCCAAGTTTTAGGGGAGGTGCTGCCGAAATTTCTATAAAAATACTAGACTTTGTTTGAAAAGTTATTTAGAAAGGTTTGGATTTGAGAAAATTGTATTATTTGATTTAGTAAGAAAATATTTATGTTTTCGAGCTTAACTTATTTAATTAAACTATATGTCTTGAGTTCGACTTATTTAGAGATGAATTATTTTACCATTTGAATCACTGCAAGAAAGAATTATGTTCTAATATTGATTTTAATATAAAAAGGGACTTTTGCTCTTGTTAGACTTAAAGATTTCGATCAGAGGAGCTTTTAGTGATTTTAAAGGAAATTGGACTTTTGATTGAATAATTACATTTGAGACAATTTGGAAGAGGTTAGAGAATTCGTTTCAAGAAGAAATATGAAAGTGGTTTGATTCAAATGGATTGGTTCTGTTTCAAGTGAATTGATTTTGGATTGGGATAGAACTTGTGATGTTGTATGACTCGATTTCATAATAAATTCAGTTTTTATTTACATGAACCAAGAATCTATGATTTTAAGAGTTTCAATGAGTTTTTAAAGAATTGAGAATAAGTTGTCCTTCCCTAAAGACTTGAGACTCTGCCAAGGGACTTTTGTTATAAAATCCCGTTGTTGGATGGATGATTTTGAATATTTCAAAATGAATCTTTTAAATTGTCATGGTTTTGGAAAGAGGATGTCGAGGGTGGCTGATGAGCGGATATTTTATACGCTTTTTGGGGGTAATTTCATGTAGATTTTAGCATGTTTTAATTAGTTTTTAGTAGAATATTATTAGTTTTTAGGAAAAAATCATATTTCTGGACTTTACTATGAGTTTGTGTGTTTTTCTGTGATTTTAGGTATTTTCTGGCTGAAATTGAGAGAGCTGAGCAAAAATCTGAGTTAGATTGAAAAAGGACTGCTGATGCTGCTGGATTCTGACCTCTCTGCACTCGAAATGGATTTTCTGGAGCTACAAAAGTCCAATTGGCGCGCTCTCAACGGCGTTGAAAAGTAGACATCTAGGGCTTTCCATAAATATATAATAGTCCATACTTTGCATGAAGATAGATGACGTAAACTGGCGTTCAACGCCAGTATCATGCTGCTGTCTGGCGTCCAGCGCCAGAAACAGGTTACAAGCTGGAGTTCAACGCCAGAAACAGGTTACAACCTGGTGTTGAACGCCCAAAACAGCCCCAGGCACGTGAGAAGCTTAAGTCTCAGCCCCAGCACACACCAAGTGGGTCCTAGAAGTGGATTTATGCACTATCTATCATAGTTTACTCATTTTCTGTAAACCTAGGTTACTAGTTTATTATTTAAACAACTTTTAGAGATTTACTTTGCACCGGATGACATTTTCAGATCTGAATTACATACTTTTTGACGGCATGAGTCTCTAAACTCCATTGTTGGGGGTGAGGAGCTCTGCAGCGTCTCGATGAATTAATACAATTACCTTGGTTTTCCATTCAAACACGCTTGTTCCTATCTAAGATGTTCATTCGCGCTTAAACATGAAGAAGGTGATGATCCGTAACACTCATCACCTTCCTCGGATCCATGAACGTGTGCCTGACAACCACCTCCGTTCTACATCAGATTGAATGAGCTTCTCTTAGATTCCTTAATTAGAATCTTCGTGGTATAAGCTAGAATTGATGGCGGCCACTCTTGAGGATCCGAAAAGTCTAAACCTTGTCTGTGGTATTCCGAGTAGGATTCTGGGATTGAATGACTGTGACACCCTACATACAGCTTGCCATGGAAGGAGCCTTGCGTGTGGAAAAGGATTTCAAGGAAGAGTTGAAGTCAGAGGACAAAGCATCTCCAAAACCCCAACATATTCTCCATAAATAAAGTAACAATTACTTATTCCAAACACTTTTACTTCTTACAATTAAATCCAAATAACCTTATTGGCATCCTGACTAAGATTAATAAAATAAACATAGCTTGCTTCAAACCAATAATCTCCGTGGGATCGACCCTTACTCACGTAAGGTATTACTTGGACGACCCAGTGCATTTGCTGGTTAGTGGTACGAGATCATAAGAAATTTTGATTTTGATAATTGGGATTAAGATTTCGTGCACCAGTGGCTTTATTTTAAAAAGGGAACTTACTTTGAGTTGGAGTGGCTTATGAGTCTGAGATGATTTGAGGAATGGGAACTTTAAAGTCAAGGCTGAAAAGAGTTGAATTTAATTTCAAATTGAAGTGAATTGAGAAAAAGTGATTTATAGCTTTGAATAATGATTTTATGAATTTGATAATGTTGAATGGTGGAAGTGCTATTTTGTTATGAGCCGGAATGACTGCGTATGATAATGAATTATGGCTGATTGCGGAATATGTTATAAGCCGGATAGCTGACTATGAGTCATGAATTTAAGCCGGATGGCTGAAATAAATGTTGATTTATGGTTGAGAATAAATGCATATATGCTGAGTTATTGATATTGTGATTTTGCACTTCCAACTATCTGAGATACGAGTTTTCCTGGGTAGAAGCAGTGGCTAGCCACCACGTGCTCCAGGTTGAGACTTGATACTCTGCTGACCCTATGTCGTAAGTGTGGCCAGACACTGTGAAAGTTCTGGATGAGCTCGCCTCCGTGAATATACACCAGTGAGGGTGTTGGATGTGAATTATCATTATCTTTTGTGAATAACTCGAGTTGGGGATGCACGACAAAGGGACAGTCCAATGGTTAGCTACCAGGACTTGTCGGGTTGGCTTTATAACTGATAGATGATATCATCAGCCACTAGGACAGGCATGCATCATATGCATCTATGTGACATTGTTTGGGTGTGCATATTGTACTTGGTTTGCCTTTGTGATTACTTGTGATTAACTGCTAATTGTTCTACTTGCAGTAACTGTTTGTTTGTGCTTGAACTTTCCTATTTGTGTTTGCGATTGAGACTCTATTGAACTGTGGTGATTGGTTGTTGTTTGGATTGTTTGGGCCTAGAACCGTGGTTGATCATGAGGTGGGCTGAAGGCCATGTCAGGTTTATATTTCTGGTTTGAAAAAGTATGAAAGGCTAATTTGGTTCAGCATAGATAAACCTTTGAAAGGCTTTTAAATTTTATTTTAAACGAATAGTTTCCTCTTTTAGAAAAGATTTCAGAATTTTCTTGATAGTAAACCTTTGCTTTTGAAAAGATGCATAAGGCAGTTATTAATCACCGAAATAATTTTTATCTCGCATATCCTATTATAGTAATTCTGCAACTCTATAGTGAGAACCCTTTCGAGGATGATGTTCTCACTCCCCTACAAATTTTCCTTTTTAGGATATGGACGCAGAAGTCACGAAGAGTTATCTAGTTGTTGTCGTGATGTTTTGTATTGCTTTAGTTTTGCTTATTGTTTCCTCGCTTTTATCTTTATATATTCTGTAAGAGGGATATGAATTGTATTGGTTAATGCTTGTAGAACTATGTAATATATATATACACATGTATGCGCTCTTTGTTAGTTTTTGTAAGTTGTATTGTATATATGGATGTACGTTTCATAACAAAAGTATTTTGGAGCAGTATTGCGGTTTAAAGTTTTAAACAGTCTCATATTTTAGTATAACTAGTATAAGAGTCGTCGTAATGTCCGAGTTATCAGAATCGCGTAGCCAGAAGCGTGGGCTTTGATAGTTAGGGTATTACAATAAACTTCCTTTCTAAATTCTCTCATCTACCTCTCTCCATTTTTCTATTTTTCTCTACTATTTTTACTCTAATATAAAATTTTTTTTATATTAGTAATTTGACAAATCAAAATATGTCATCCAATATTTTTTTACAATTAAAATAATTTTTTTTTTCAAAAATTAACAAACTCTCACTCTCACTCTCATTCTTCATCTTTATCTTTCTCTCTCTTTTCTCTCATTCTCTATTTTTCTATCTTTTTTCTTCTACAGAAAACGAAATTAGCAAAATAATAAAATTTAAATAAAAATATAATAATAATGTTATTATATACATAATTTTTTAGTTTTTTTTATTTAGTTTTAAATTTTCACTGCTTATCTTTTTAATCTATATTTTCATTTCTCTTTTTTCAAATATTTATTACATATAATTTTGAGAGAATACTAATGTTATAATTAAAAGTTAGAATCAAGATTCAATTATTTAAAAAAAAATAATTTTGAGTTAATTTTATAACTATCAGTATAATTTTTTTATGCTAATATCTAATTATTTCTAGTTTGCAACAGACTTAACAGTTAACACCTAATTAAATGTAAAAAAATACACGTTAAATTGTTTTAAATTTTAGATAATAAATGTTAAAATTAATTATTCATAAAAAATGAGACTTTTTCATATAAAAATAATAATTAAAAATCTTATTATTTAATTTTTTATCTATAGATATTTTGATCTTTTTAGCCAAAGACTTCTATCAATATACGACTTTTTTTTATAAAAGTAGTTTGTTTTTATAAATCTTCTGTGCCATGTATAATCTATACTATCAGAATAAAGTAGACCGTAGTTTTAAAAAATTTATATTCCCGTGATATTATTTCGGGTAAAAATACTGGTTAGTTATAAAATTAATGACACATTTAATAAAAACACATCCAAGCAATGCAAGTTTTAAATAGAAGATAAATTCGTTAAAAATACAACTAACGAAAGATACATTCGAATAAATTTTAAATAAAAGACACATTTATTAAAAACATATTTAAAGAAGCGTAAAACAAAGGATATATTTATTAAAGACACTTTTAACAAAAGACATATTTATTAAAGATAAAATACATTCAAACAAATTTTAAATAAAAGACACATCTATCAAAAATAAAGTGAGAGATATAGCTATGCAGTAAAATTTTTAAATAAATTAAGTTTACAATAATAAATATGAGATATTAGACTTAATCCTGAATAATTAAAAATATAACTTTTTGAATAAAATAGACTTTGAAATTCAGCTTAATTAAAATTAGTAAGAGTTGATAAAATTCCTCTTAGGTTTTGTAGCAGAATTGTAATATAAATATGTGTGGGTGCGAAAACCGTAACTTTTGAGCTAATAGCTCCCATATTTATATTACTTGTTTCTAAAAGGAAGTGATAAATTTAGTTAATTTTTCCCATGTCTTTAAATATAAAGATATGGTTCAAACATGAAGATATAATTTCATATGATTCGAATTACAAAAATTTGCTTGTGGCTATTATTCAATATCTCAAGAATTGTGCTTCGTTCGGGCCGTAAGTCAACTGGTTTGATTAGGACCAAATGAAATGTCCAAAATATTATTATGTAGAATCTTTTAAATGGTGAATAACTGAACCAAAAACTTGTACTAATAAAATTACAATAATACTGTACTGATGATACATGCAAATTTAATTTTTATTTAAATGTTTACCTTAAACAATAAATAAATAAATAAAATATAAGATCGATCATTATGGACATTTTATAAATGGAAATGGTTTATCATATTAAAATATTGACTAATGTCTGCCTTAATTTTTTCTAAACATCAAAATTTCATAATATCTCAATATCGATTATTTAAAATTTTGAAATTGAAGAAAGTGAAGAACTGGATGAAAAATAAAATTTTTTTACCACTTTGTTCAGTTGGATTTGTAGAGTTCAACACGGTGGTCATATGGCCGCAAATAATACGACGATTGGAATTCTGAATTAAGAGATATATGAGATTGAAATTTGAGCAAGAGTTTGAAGCTCTTCTTGTTCTTCTCCCTTTATGTTTCTAGCGTGAAACTTTAATAACTTGGGAAAGAAGATGAAGCTCTTTAATTAAAGGGCAAGTGGGTTTGGGCCTTGTTCCAATGTAGAACCAATTCAACCGGTTCAGCTCGTTAGTTTAATTTTGGGTCAAAATTTTTAAAATTAGTGTTAAAATTTGTATTTTAATTATTTTTTCTTTTTTAAAGTATAAAATTTCAAATTTCCTGATTTTTTAAATAATAATTAATTTATTGACAAATTATTCATTATTTTCTCGGGATTTACATTTGGTTTTGTGGGTTTTGACTATTCGAGGTAGGATTTTTCTTAAAACTTATTTTATATTACGAAATTGATAAAAATAGATATTAATGTGAAATATATATTTCTATGATTATGTAAGTCTTATGGATGTGATTGTTTACTTGATTGAATTATTGATTGCTTGGGTTGGCATGCGGTTGTTGATGAAAATTGAGTTGGAAAGTTGATTCGGTTATTTATAGTGAAAAGTGATTTTATGTTAGAAATCTAATTTATATATGTATATTAAGGAAATGGTTTTGTTTTGGAAATCCACTTATATTTATATTGAGTAATGATTTGGTTTTGAAACTGTTGAAAAGAGTTTGAGAAATGTGGTTTGGACGGAACCCTTACAGGTGGTAAAGTTCTAATTTTAGGGGAGGTGCTGCCAAAATTTTCATAAAAATTAGAGACTTTGTTTGAAGTATTGTTTGAAAAACTTGGGTTGAAGAATTATTTTATTTGATTTTGATTAACTATGGAAAGGATTGTATTTTTGGGGTATTTTTAATGAATTTTAAAGTAAGTGTTCCAAAATAAGCGATTATGTTTTAACTGAGATTTCAACTGGGAAGTAAGAATAGTTTTAAATCTTTTTGGGAAGAGTTTTTAAACTTAAAGTGGCTAACAGAAAGAGTTTCGTTTGATTACTTTTAATTAGAGGGTTATGTTTTGAAAAGTATTTAGTGAATTTAAAACCTTTGATTTTGATTTGGCGCAATGAAATGATTTTTGAATCTCTTGAGAATGTTTTAAAATTAGAAATGAAATTGAAATCGGTTCTAAAAACTTGTTTTAAATAAAGGTGATTTTTTATGGTGGTTATGTTAAGTTGAGAATTTGAAAAGGATGAAATAGAGATTTAAATGTTTTCAAAAGAATGAATTTGGAAAGAAAGCTATTTTTAAAGTGTTAAATTTTCGTGCTAATTTCATAAAATCTAGAAGCTTTGTTTTGAAAACCTTATTTTGTTGATTTTGATTGAAGAAGCTATGATTTAATGATTTTTAATGAATTTAAAGTAACGAGATAGGTTGTCGCCCTCCTTAAAGTCTAGAGACTCTACTATGGAGTTTGATTAATAAATGATTTTTGAGTTTTATGAAAGAGTACTGGTTTAGAATGAAGTTGTTTTGAAGGATTTTGAAAATATTCCAAAAAGGGGGTTTTGAGTTTAAAGAAAAATGATTGTGGAAAAATGATTCTTAGCGTGATGTGAACTAAATACATATTTTCTCTTGAAAGTAAATACGTCAAGAATATTTTTTGAATCGTGATGAAAACGAGTTTAAAGACTTATGATTTGATTTTTTGATTGTGAGCATGATTGGGATGTGGTCAGCGAGACTGGTAAGGACGCTTGCATACTGTCTAATAATTACTCTTGGCAAGGATGTGGAAAGGACGGTGGTAAATCTTACTTGCACACTGAGGTGAGTTGCTCTGGACAAGGACGGTGGTTAATTCCGCTTGTTCGTGATTTTGAGCAAGGACGGCGATTAATTCCAATTACTCAAGATCCCGGGTAAGGAAGGTGGTCAATCCCGCTTACTCAGTGGTTTTCTCTCTTGTCGTAAGGGTAACCGGGCATGCATCCCAAATAGCGCTGCCTCTGATAAGAGGTGTAACAGTGGGCACTACCCTTTTAAGATCGGCTTTGATGAAGTCGAGATTATTATATTTCCTCATGAAGATGCACGACAGAGAGACAATGTTTAGATTAGCTACCGGATGTGTCGGGTTATGGCAGTTTAACCGGCACGTGAGCCCATAGCCATTAGGACAGGCATGCATCATATGCATCTGTGTGACATTGTTTGGATGTACATATTGAATTTGGTTTTCTTACGTCATTTAATTGCTAATTGCTATACTTGATATAATTGCTCTTGATTATGTTTGAATTTCATTACTTGTGATTGTGACTGATTGGTTGGATTGTGGTGAATTGGGTGTTGATTGAGTTGCTCAGGCCAGAGGCCATGATTGATTATGTGATTGACCAGAGGCCGTGATTGGTTTGTGTTTGAGATTTAGCAAGTATGAAAAATCAAGCTGGTTTAGCATAAACTTAATGAACCTATGTTTGGAACAGGTTAGTCATTCATATAGTTTAGGTAACTTTTAAGATTTTTATAAAAAAATACAAGTTTTAGATTTTGGATAATTAACTTAGGATTTTCGAAAAGGTTTGGATTTTGTTTTGGATGTTAAGTCGTGGGTTTTCAAAAAGATTCATAAGACGAGAGATGATTACTGCGGTTGAAAACAGATTTCTTTTTAAATATCTTATTATGATAATTCTAAAACTCCTCTGGTGAGACCGTGTGATTAGGTTCTCACCCCCTACAGTCTTATTTTTTCAGAAAAACGGACGAAGAAGCTCATGAAGGGCTTTATCACGTTTTGCTTCTACGATATTGTTGTATTAGCTTAGTTGTTATTCTTCCCTTGCCTTTAATAGTATATTTTTGTAAAGAGGGATATGAGTCGATATTGTAATGATTGTAAGTTATTTGTATAAAAAACTTTTATTATTATGTGTGTGTGTGTGTGTGTGCATATATATTTTAAGTGTTGTGATTGGTTTGTATGTATATATGTACGCTTTCCAAACAAAAAGTATTTTCAGTTTAAAAAGGCTCCTATTTTAGTATTAAGTATATGAAAGTCGTTGTAATATCCTCGCTATCAGAGTAGCACAGCCAGAAAAGTGACATTCTAATAGTAAAGATGTTACATATGTAGGACAATCAAGAAGAAGAACCTCTTCTATACGACCCTGAAATTGAGAAAACAAGCTAGAAAACAACCTTAATGTTCCCCAACCTAGGAGGAGTTGTGGAAGTAGCATTGTCATACCTACTGTGAATGCCAACAACTTTGAGTTGAAGTCTCAACTCATCACTTTGGTGCAACAAAATTGTCAGTTTAGTGGGAGCCATCAAGAATACCCCAATTTGCTCCTATCTAGCTTCTTACAAATCTATGATACAGTCAAGACAAGTAGACTCCCTGCTCATGTTTACTGGTTGTTGTTGTTGTTTCCATTTGTTGTGAGGGACTGGGCCAAGCAGTGGCATAAAACACAATCCAAGAAAAGTATAGCAACCTCGGATGATTTGGTCAGCAAGTTTTTAACCAAATTTTTCCCACCTCAAAGGTTGACAAAGCTGAGAATGGACATCCAGATATTCAGATAGCTAGATGAAGAGTCTCTTTATGAAACTTGGGAGAGGTACAAAGAGATGCTAAGAAAGTTCCCTCCGGTTATTGATGACAAGTCATCATATACCCATTTTTCAAGCTAATTTCACTTGTTTTGTTAGTCTTTATGCACTTTCTTGCATCCTAAGTAAGTGATTTGGAGTGAAAATGCATAACTTCTTTAAATCAAACAACCACCATGAAATTAATGTTAACTCATGAGGTTTAAGCTAATTTTAATTGAATTTTAATTGATTTATAAGCCTTGTGAATTTAGTGATACTTGGAGTGGTTGTTTTGGTTTATTGTAGGTGAAGAAAAGATAAGGGCAGAGCACAAGTCTGTGCCTTGGAATCAAGAGGAACAAAACCTTGCCCTGCCCTCCATAAGGGCAGTATCGGGCTCACCAAGGGAAGAAAATCAAAGGAAAATGTCTACAATGCTTGCCACAAGAGTTGAACACGGGACCATGAGGAAGAAAGGAATTAAGCCTCACTTTGGTACCAAGAAAGCCAAGGAAAATGGGTAGCGTGTGTAGCATCCAAGTTTCAAACTCAGGACGTCAAAGTGGAAACACTGCCCTGCCCTCCGCGAGGGCAGGGCAGCATTTTGTTGTGGCACAATTCTGGCACACCAAGGCACCATTCTGGCGCACCACAGCATCATCTGGCAGCACCAGCAGCGCACCACAGCACAATTCTGGCGCACCAATTTTTTCTGCCCTGCCCTCGCATCCTGCGCTCCAAGCCTGCACCACGACCGCACCACGCACGCACCAAGCACCAAATCCTGCCCTGCTCTCCACAAGGGCAGGGCAGCCTCCTGGAAGCTATTGTTTTTGGTCCAAAAATTGAATTAAAAATCCAATTTAATTCATTTCTTCACCAAATCAAAAGCCCATCCAAATCCCAAAATCCAAGAATAGAAAGTGTATAAATAGGAGTTAGTTTGATGTAATTAGGACCTTTGACTTGATTTTGGAATTTTGTACTTTCTTTGAGCTTTGAATTTTTGCAACTTCTCTTGAGAGACTGAACCGAGATTTCAGAGAATTGGGGAGGAGAATTGATCTCTCTTCTTCCTTGTTCTTTCTTGGGCATTTTTACTTTTCTTGTTTGAGTTTTGGGTGTGAAGAATTGAGGAAATTCTGTCTCAATCTCCATTCAAAATCTCTTTAATTCCTCTTCTGCATAATTGAGTTTAATTACAATTCCTTTACTGCTTCTTCTTCAATTTCTTGTCAATTGCTTTGAGAACTTGGATCTAGGAAGGCAATTGAGATCTAGGCTCTGTTACCTAGTCTCTGGAGTCCTGAGATCCCAATTTCCTTTCGGTTCTTCTGTGAACCTTTGCCGCACTTAAAATCTTTACTGTTTGAGTCCTAATTGCTTCTAATTCAATTTCTGCTCTATTAACTGTGGCAATTCAATTTCTCTTTGCTTAGATTCTGAAATCCCAATCCTCAAATCCCTTTTACATTCAAGCAATTTATATTTCTCGCCATTTAAGTTACTGCAATTTACATTTCTTGCACTCTAAGTTTCAGTCATTTACTTTCTTGTTCTTTAAGATTCAGCAAGTTTACTTTCCTGCTCTTTAATTTACTACAATTATCCCCTCTCCCTTTACATTCCAAGTAATTTAGCTTATGTTAATGTTAAACCACTCATCCAATACTTGATTCGCTTGACTAAATCAACCACTAAACTAAAATTGCTCAATCCTTCAATCCCTGTGGGATCGACCTCACTCATGTGAGTTATTATTACTTGATGCGACCCGGTA
>NC_029773.3:61560702-61561418 GCF_000817695.3 Arachis duranensis
ATTATGCATCTTAACTCAAAGAGAACACAACAGAAGGAAGAATCAAAGGGCTGCAACTTCAAAGGTTGTATCTAAACTTGATCCTCGCTGCTGTGAAATGTTTTGAATCTGGAAAACATTGTATGTCTTGTTAAAGTGTTTATCTAATTGCAAGTGAAGTTGTTTGTTAAAAATGCTAAATCTGCATAATGCTTGTTATCCATCACTTAGCTTGAAATTTTGTTTTGTTTCCCACATGCTTAAATAAAAGAGATTTGTTTGGATTGAAAAGTGAAATATCCAATGTTGCATAAGTAAGAATGGAAGTTAATGGTGGTATATGTGTTTGATTAAATGCATAACTCATGAAATAATTGTTGCATAATATCATTCTCATTCAAATGTGAGTTAGCTTGCTGTTACAAAGATTCTTATCAATAAAGAAAAAGCCCTTGTGAACAAAAACAGAAAGAAAAGGGAGAAGAAAAAGCCAAAGTGGCAAGAAAAACAAAGAATAAAGGTTGGACACCAATAGCTTGGACCCTAGGACATATGCCTGTGGTGTTCTTGTACTAAGATATGCTTGGATGAGTAAATTCTAAGGGGTATTTTAAAACCCGGTCACTTAAGATCAACTGATTTGGGATGGCCAATTGAAAGTCCACAATAAAGAGCAACTTAGATACAAAACATTTAGTATCCAAAGAGATGCTGGGCATCAATGATCCTAGGAAGAA
>NC_029773.3:61561519-61623015 GCF_000817695.3 Arachis duranensis
ATTTGGAGTGAAAATGCATAACTTCTTTAAATCAAACAACCACCATGAAATTAATGTTAACTCATGAGGTTTAAGCTAAATTTAATTGATTTTTAATTGATTTATAAGCCTCTTGAATTTAGTGATACTTTGAGTTGTTGTTTTGGTTTATTGTAGGTGAAGAAAAGAATATAAGAGAAAAGCGTGGCCTAAGAAAGCGTGACCTAAGGAGAAGAAAACGTGGTCAAAGGAAGGAGAAGTGTGCCGCATGTAAAGAAGGGAGCAAGCATTGCCATTCACAAGGGCACACTGCCCTCTAGGAGGGCAACATAAGGGAACAAAGCATGAAAGGCAACTCTGCCCTGCCCACTATAAGGGCAGAGCACAAGTCTGTGCCTTGGAATCAAGAGGAACAAAACCTTGCCCTGCCCTCCACAAGGGCAGTATCGGGCTCACCAAGGGAAGAAAATCAAAGGAAAATGTCTACAATGCTTGCCACAAGAGTTGAACACGGGACCATGAGGAAGAAAGGAATTAAGCCTCACTTTGGTACCAAGAAAGCCAAGGAAAATGGGTAGCGTGTGTAGCATCCAAGTTTCGAACTCGGGACGTCAAAGTGGAAACACTGCCCTGCCCTCCGCGAGGGCAGGGCAGCATTTTGTTGGTGCACAATTCTGGCGCACCAAGGCACAAATCTGGCAGCACCAAGGCACCAATCTGGCACACCAAGGCACCAATCTGGCGCACCAAATTTTTCTGCCCTGCCCTAAGCCCGCACCACGCCCGCACCACGCACTTTTCTGCCCTGCCCTCCGCGAGGGCAGGGCAGCATCCTGCACTCCAAGCCTGCACCACGACCACACCACGCACGCACCAAGCACCAAATCCTGCCCTGCCCTCCACAAGGGCAGGGCAGCCTCCTGGAAGCTATTGTTTTTGGGCCAAAAATTGAATTAAAAATCCAATTTAATTCATTTCTTCACCAAATCAAAAGCCCATCCAAATTCCAAAATCCAAGAATAGAAAGTGTATAAATAGGAGTTAGTTTGATGTAATTAGGACCTTTGACTTGATTTTGGAATTTTGTACTTTCTTTGAGCTTTGAATTTTTGCAACTTCTCTTGAGAGACTGAACCGAGATTTCAGAGAATTGGGGAGGAGAATTGATCTCTTTTCTTCCTTGTTCTTTCTTGGGCATTTTTACTTTTCTTGTTTGAGTTTTGGGTGTGAAGAATTGAGGAAATTCTGTCTTAATCTCCATTCAAAATCTCTTTAATTACTTTTCTGCACAATTGAGTTTAATTGCAATTTCCTTTACCGCTTCTTCTTCAATTTCTTGTTAATTGCTTTGTGGACTTGGATCTGGGAAGGCAATTGAGATCTAGACTTTGCTATCTAGTCTCTGGAGTCCTGAGATCCCATTTTCCTTTTGGTTCTTCTGTGAACCCCTGCTGCAATTTAATTTCCTTTTCTGTTTGAGATCTGACAGAATTCAAATCGTTTCTTGCTTTGATAATCGTTGCAATTTAATTTCCCTTGCTTGAATTCTGACATCCCAGTCCTCAAATCCCTTTTCCATTCAAGCAATTTATATTTCTTGCACTTTAAGTTACTCAATTTACATTTCTTGCACTCTAAGTTTCAGTCATTTACTTTCTTGTTCTTTAAGATTCAGCAAGTTTACTTTCCTGCTCTTTAATTTACTGCAATTCTCCCCTCTCCCTTTACATTCCAAGTAATTTAGCTTCTGTTAAATACAACCCACTCAACCAAAACTTGATTCGTTTGACTAAATCAACCACTAAACTAAAATTGCTCAATCCTTCAATCCCTGTGGGATCGACCTCACTCATGTGAGTTATTATTACTTGATGCGACCCGGTACACTTGCCGGTGAGTTTTGTGTTGGATCGTTTTCCACACATCAAGCAACAGCTAAGGTGTTCTCAGATTGGGTGCAACTCCAAATCTTCTATGATGGAATTAGCCCTGCTTTAAGGAACTCATTCGATAACTCAGTCGAAGGATCTCTTCATATGAAAAAGAACACTGATGAAGTCTTGGATTTGATAGAGATGGTAGGTAACAATCAGTATCTATATTCCTTCGAAAGAACAATGAGAAAAGGAGTCATGGAGTTGGATTGATGCTTGAGCATTTTATACCCTTTTCATAGCACTTTTAAAGTATTTTTAGTTATATTTAACTAAGTTTTAGTATGTTTTAGTGAAAAATTCATCTTTTGGATTCTACTTTGAGTTTTTGTGTTATTTGTTTGATTTTAGGTGATTTTTGGACGAATTTGGCAGAATATTGTTCAAAGATGAAGAAAGGATAGCAGATGCCGTCAAATCCTGACCTCAGTGCATTCCAACAAGCATATCTTAAGCTACAAAGGTCCAATTGATGCGTTCTCAATGACGTTGGAAAGTTAACTTCCAGAGATTTCTAGCAATATATAATAGTTTATACTTTTTATCCAAAATCACTGCCCAAAACTGGCGTTGAACATCCACATCTGGAGTTCAATGCCCAAAGAGGAGCAAGCCCAGCATTGAACACCCAAAGCTGGCGTTCAACGCCAATCAGGGAGCAAGGAAACAGCACGCTCACCTCCCTAACGGGGGTTTAACTCTCAGAAGCCCAAGTTGAACGCCAGACATACTAAGCACAGGACCAAGTGGGCCTCAAAGTGGATTTTAGCACTCCTTAGCTTATCCTAGTTTATCTTTGTACTTTTTAAATTTAAATTAACATCTTTTAGGATTAGTATTTACTATTTAAAGAGGAGATCACTTAGGAATAAAGGATGGGAGAAAAACATTACTTCAGATCTTTTTTTACTTTTTCTCTGTAAAGTTATGAGCAACTAAACCTCCTAGTTTAAGGTTAGGAGCTCTGCTTATCTCTATGGATTAATATCATTACTATTCTATTTTAATATATGTTTGATTCAATTCTAAGGTGTGTTTTCATTTTTCATCCAAAATGAGACTGGGTATGTCCCTTTTTATACATGATTTCCTGTGATACTCAGAAAAGGTCACTTGAGCTACAGCTTGAAAACATTCCTCCTAAATTGCAATCTATCCCGGCTAATTAGATATGTGACATATAATCCAGTTAGCTTTAGGGTAATTGAGGTTTCTATGGCACTAAACTAGTTTTCTGAACTTCACCCTCGGATTAGAAAGATCTGACCTTATTTGTGGCATTTTGAGTAGGATTGGTGGAGGTTAATTCGCTAGGGAAATAGGTTTCAATCACTTATAGTTTCCCATAGAATGAATCGTTCATTGTTAAAATAATTGGTAAGAAATATTAATTCGGAAAGGTAAACATCTCCGAGGCCTTAACTGTTTCTCATGATTGTTTCTCATCAATTCTTTACTGCTTCCTTTATTATTTTGTCTTATACGAATTCAACATCAACAACCCTTCTCTATTTGCCTGACTAAGTCCTGCAGGATAACCATTGCTTGCTCAATCCAACAATTCCCGTGGAATCGATCCTCACTCACATGAGGTATTACTTGGACGACCCGTTGCACTTGCCGGTGAAGTTGTGTGAGTTCTAATTTCGTCCACCAAGTTTTTGTCGCCGTTGCCGGGTGTTGCTCGAGATTGACAAACTGCCGGTTGTCTTGTTGCTTAGATCAGGTATTTTAATCAGTTTCCATTTAATTTCTTTTTCTTCTTGATTTTCAAAAATTGTTCTTGTTTTCTTTCTTTTTGTTCGAATTTTTTGAGGTGTTTTCTCTTGTTTGATTTCAAAATTTTTAAGTTTGGCATCTTTTAGAATTTTTATCTCTATTTTTCGAAATTAATGTCATTTGATTTCCAAAAATTTTTCTTTCTTTTTCTTCCTTTTTGAATTCCAAAAATTTTTTAAAACCATTCCTTTGAATTTTCGAAAACTTTCTTATCTTGGTTTAAATTTTAAAGTTTGGTGTCCTTTTAGTAATCTTTTTGTTTGATTTAATTTTCTTTAATTTTATCTTTATCTTTCTTGATCTTTAATCTTTTTCTTTAAAGTTTGGTGCATCTTTAATCTAATGGGTGTGGGCTTCCTTACTGGCGTTTAACGCCAGGCTTGCTGCCATTGTGGGCGTTGAACACCCAATGAAGGCTTCTTCACTGGCGTTCAATGCCACCCCATTCTCCTCTAATTCGGCCTCTACCTCTATGGTTATGGCCTTGTACTCTTCTCTTGGATTCACCTCAGTGTTACTGGGAAGAGTGTCAGGAGGAGTCTCAAGGATCCTCTTGCTCAGTTGACCAACCTGTACCTCCAAATTTCTAATGGAGGACCTTGTTTCATTAATGAAACTATGGGTGTTCTTAGTGAGGCTGGAGACCAAAATGGCTAAGTTAGAAAGGCTCTGCTTAGAGGTCTCCATATTCCTTTGAGAAGATGGAAATGGTGGTCTATTATTGAACCTATTCTGGTTCCTACCACTTTGATTGAAACCTTGTTGAGATTTTCATTGATCCTTCCATGAGAGGTTAGGATGGTTCCTCCATGAAGGGTTGTAAGTGTTTCCATAGGGCTCTCCCATGTAATTCACCTCCTCCATGGTGGGTTGATCAGGATCTTAGGCTTCTTCTTTAGGAGAAGCTTCCTGAGTATTGCTAGCTATAATTTGCATCCCAATCAGATGTTGAGAGATCATGTTGACCTGTTGGGTCAGGATCTTATTCTGGGCTAGGATGGCATTCAGAGTCTCAACTTCATGAACTCTTTTCTTCTGAGGGACTCCATGGTTTACAGGATTCCTCTCAGAGGTGTACATGAACTAGTTGTTAGCAACCATCTCAATGAGTTCTCTTGCTTCTGCATGTGTTTTCTTCAAGTGGAGGGATCCACCTGTAGAGCTATCCAATGAGATTTTGGATATCTCAGATAAGCCATTATAGAACACACCTATGTAGACCACTCCGAGAGCATGTCAGGAGGATATCTCCTGATCAATTGCTTGTATCTTTTCCAAGCTTCATAGAGGGATTCACCTTCTGAAGGTTTGAACTTCCACTCTAATTTTGCTCATCCTTTGAGGAGGAAAGAATTTAGCTAGAAAAGCATTAACTAGCTTTTCCCAAGAGTTAAGACTCTCTCTTGGTTGGGCATCCAACCATAGCTTAGCTCTGTCTCTTAAAGCAAAGGGAAAGACTGATGTGAATTTGCCATTGGAAGTTCATGAAATTTGCAGTTCTGCTGCAAAAAAGAGACTAACTGAGGCTTAAGCTCAAAATTGTTAGCTTCAATGGCAGGTACAACAATGCTTCTGTCATAAAAGTCAAAGGTAGGCATGGTGAAGTCAGCAATGACCTTTTTTGGCTCCTCTTAAGGTTCGGCCATGTCATTTGTTACTTGTTCAAAACTTTTTGAAAGGTCTCTTCTGGAGTGTTATGCTTTAGCTTGTTGTAAACGCCTCCTTAGAGTCTTCTCAAGTTCAGGATCAGGAATCAAGAGGGGTTCTTTATTCCTGTTCCTGGTCATAAACAAGAAGAAAAAGAAAAGAAAGAAAAGAAGACTGTTTTCGCGAATAGACAAGAAGCTCTTCCTTAAAGTGAGATGTGAAGAAAGAAGAAGAAGGTAGAAAAGGGATAAAAGAAGTAGAAGAAGAGTACTTTGAAAATAGGGGATAGAAGTAAATAAGAGAGGATGAAAGTTGAGAAGGAAGAATAGAGAGGGGAGTAGAGTTGAATAATATAGATGTGAGAAAAAGAGCAGTATAAATAGAAAGAGTAAATAAGAGTTAAAATATTTTTGTTTTTTTTTTATTTTATTTATTAATTAATTGGTTTTCAAAAATTATGGTTAATAATTTAAAAATATTTTAAAATTGGTTAGTGAATTTTCAAAAATAGAAGAGAGAGAAAAGAGAGAAGTTTTCAAAAATTAAGAGAGATGAGAGTTAGTTAGGAGGTTTTGAAAAGGAAGAGAGAGAATAAGAGAAGTAATTTTTGAAAATTAAGGAGGGAAGAGTTAGTTAGGAGGTTTTGAAAAAGAAGAGAGAGAAGATAAGATATTAATTAAGAAAAGATTTGAACTTAAAATAAAAATAAAAGATAAGACAAGAAAATATTTGAATTTTAAAAATATGATAGGGGATAAGAAATTAAAAAGTTTTGAAAAATATATGATTTGAATTTTGAAAAAGATAAGATAAGATTTTTAAATTTTGAAAAAGATATGCTAAGATAAGATTTTTTTTGAAAAAGATATGATTTTTATTTTTGAAAACATTTGATTTTTAAAAATTTGACAACTTTGATATGATAAGATAAAAATTTAAAATCAAAATCTGAACTTTTTATGAGATTTTTGAAAATTATGGTTAAAATTAAGTTAGAAAAGATATTTTTTATTTTTGAATTTTATGATGAAAGAGAAAAACAAGTAAAAGACACAAAACTTAAAATTTTTAGATCTAGCACCCCTAATTTTTGAAAATTTTTGGAGGAAAACACAAAGGGACACTAGTGCACGGAATTGTGATCACACTTTTCTCAACTCCGATACAACTAACCAACAAGTACACTGGGTCGTCCAAGTAATAAAACCTTACGCGAGTAAGGGTTGATCCCTCGGAGATTGCCGGCTTGAAGCAAGCTATGGTCATCCTATAAATCTTAGTCAAGCGGATTCAATTGGTTATGAGTTTTGATAATTGAAAGATAAATAAAACATAGATTAAAATAAAGATACTTATGTAATTCATTGGTGGGAATTTCAGATAAGCGTTTGGAGATGCTTTGTTGCTTCTGAACCTCTACTTTCCTATTGTCTTCATCCAATCATGCGCGCTCCCTTCCATGGCAAGTTGTATGTTGGTGGATCACCATTTTCAATGGCTACCATCCGTCCTCTCAATGAAAATAGTCCAGGTACGGTTTCTGTACGGATAATCAACTGTCGGATCTCTCGTCTCGGACGAAAAATACCAGGCACAGCTACCGCACGGCTAATCATCTGTCGGTTCTCACTTGTGTCAGAATAGGACCTCTATATCCTTTTGCACACTGTCACTGCTCCCAACATTTGTGAGTTTGAAGCTCGTCACAGTCATCCCGTCCCAGATTCTACTCGGAATACCACAGACAAGGTTTAGACTTTCCGAATCTCGAAAATGCTGCCAATTGGTTCTAGCCTCTACCACGAAGGTTCCAATCTCACGGATTTGAATGCTCTGTTGTCAGAGACCCAAGAGACTATACTCCGGTTGTCATCCAATGACTACGTTGAACATCATGTAGACCGCTTGTGGTTGTCAGGCACGCGGATCTTGGCTAATCGAGTAACGAAGATAGTGGGTGATTGTCACGGGTCACCCCTTCATTCTGACTTAATTGAATTAAGTACGAGAGTATATCTTGGAGAAGAAGTAAGTGTGAATTGAAAGAGAAACAATAATACTTGCATTAATTCATGAAGAACAGTAGAGCTCCGCACCTTAATCTATGAGGTGTAGAAATTTCACCGTTGGAAAATACATAAGAGAAAAAGGTCTAGGCATGACCAAATGGCCAGCCTCCCAAATGAGAAAAATGGCATCATAATACAATAGTAAAAAGTGCTATTTTTACTAAACTAGTTACTAAGGATTACAAAAAATAAGTAACTAAGTGCAGATAGTGCAAAAATCCACTTCTGGGGCCCACTTGGTGTCGGCTTGGGCTGAGCATTGAGCTTTACATGTGCATAGGCCTTTTCTAGAGTTAAACGATAGCTTGGATGCCAGTTTGGGCGTTTAACTCCAGTTCTGGCATTTTACGCCAGAAAAAGGTCTCTAGCTGGCGTTGAACGCCAGTTTGGGCCATCAAATCTCGGACAAAGTATGGACTATTACACATTGATGAAAAGCCTAAGATGTTAGCTTTCCATCCCAATTGAGAATGCACCAATTGGACTTCTGTAGCTCCAGAAAATGCGTTTGAGTGAAGGGAGGTCAGAATCCAATAGCATCTGCAGTCCTTTCTCAGCCTCTGAATTAGATTTTTGCTCATGTCCCTCAACTTCAGCCAGAAAATACCTGAAATTACAAAAAAATACACACACTCATAGTAAAGTCCAGAAATGTTAATTTTGCATAAAAACTAATAAAAATATAATAAAAAGTAACTAAAACATACTAAAAGCTACCTAAAAATAATGTCAAAAAGCGTATAAATTATCCACTCATCAGACACCAAACTTAAGAATTTTAAAATAAAAACACAAAAAAGACTCAAGAATACTTTGAAGACTAACAAGAACACCAAGAACAAAATTCAAAGATTCAAAGAACACAAGAACATAAAAAGAACACCAAACTTAAAATTTTTAGAAAACCAAAACACAATTTTCGAAAAATAAAAGAAAAGAAACAAGAAAATACCAAACTTAAAGACTTGACACAAGATTAAACCAAAGAAAAATTATTTTTAAAAGGAAAGACTCAAAGGAACAACAATTACCAAGAACGTAAACACAACGCTCTAACCAATTGAATGAAGAAAATAAAAATATTTTTGAAAAATCTTTTTGAAATTTTCAAAAAATAGAGAAAAATAAAATAAAGATAAAAAACTCAAAGACTCAAACTAAGAAAAAAAGTTGAACAAAGAAAAGAAAAATATTTTTGAAAAAGTTTCAATGATTTTTTAAAATTGAGAAGAAGAAAATCAAAATCAAAGACTTAACAAAATAAAAGTTACCTGATCTAGGGAGCAAGACAATCCGTTAGTTTGTCCAAACTCAATAATCCTCGGCAACGGCACCAAAAATTTGGTAGCACGAATTCCCACACCTTCGTACTGTTGTACCAACAAGTGCACTGGGTCGTCCAAATAATACCTGAGCGAGTCTGGGTCGATCCCACGAGGATTGTAGTTTGAAGCAAGCTATGGTTATCTTACAGGTCTTAGTCAGGTGGATCAGAGGTTGTTGATTGTGAAAGGAATACCGAATTGGAATAAAGGACAGGAATAGAGTTGAGAGTTGGAGTTGCGTTGCCTTTCTGAATTAACTCTGGTACTACTGTCTTCTTTGTTTGTGAATGATCTTCTTCTATGGCAGGCTGTATGTGATCGAAGCCATTGTTCATGGTCATTGATCTCCTTTGCTCCAAATCAAACGCAATTGCCCGTGGTCATTTAATCTGACGGAAGGTGAAGCTCTAGCAGTTCATTCTCTTGGCGATCCTCTAAAAATGCCATAAACAAGGTCGAATCTTCCGGATCAGAGAATGCTAATTCTTTGGATTCTAGCCTATACCACGGAGACCCTAATCTCCCCGAAAATAGGCTGAACTGGTGTCTCGAGAAGTCCCCAATAAAGTCGTGGATTAATCGTCGGAGAGATGTATAAACATAGCTGTTGGTCCGTGCTTTTCGGCCAAGTATTCACATGAACCCAAGTAGACGCGGGTGCTTGTCAGGCATGTTCGTCTTATTGTGATGAACAAAGCTAATTTGTCAGATCATCTTATTCACCACGATGAAGATCGGATATACATCTTAGAGATAGATCAAACACGGTTCGAAGAAGAAACAGTAATACTTTTATTAATTCATAGGACTCAGCAGGGCTCCTTCCCTCATCCTAGGAGGTTTAGAAACTCACACTAAAGTAAAACACAAAGTAAACATGTATGGTGACTCAAAGGAATCAAAGAATCTCTCAATTACATAAATAAAATCCCTTAAACACTGAACAGATGACTTGTAAGGGTAAAATAGTCTATTTAGTGCTAAAATTCACTTCTGGAGCCCACTTGGTGAGTGTTTGGGCTGAGCTTTGATGAGATCCATGTTCTATGAGGTCTCTTGGGTGTGGAATGCTAGCTAGGGGGTCCTTTCTAGGCGTTTGGACATTGGTCTCTGCTCTTTGGGTGTTGGACGCCTGGAATGGGGTAGGAAGCTGGCGTTGGACGCCTATTTTGGGCCTTCTAATCCGAAGTAAAGTATGGACTATTATATATTGTTGGAAAGCTCTGGAAGTCATCTTTCCATAGACATTAAGAGCACTCCATTTGGACTTTTGTAGCTCCAGAACAGCTCTTCCAAATGCAGGTAGGTGAGATTCGGACAGTATCTACATGCTTTCTCTGTCTCTGAATCAAACTTCTGCTCCAGCTCCTCAATTTCAGCCAGAAAATACCTGAAATTATACAAAAATATAAAAACTCATAGTAGAATCCAAAAATGTGAATTTAACACTAAAACCTATAAAAATGTAATAAAAACTAAATAAAACACATTAAAAACTATATGAAAATGATGCCAAAAAGCATATAAAATATCCGCTCATCACGTTGAACGCCAGTATCACCCCTTTTTGGGCGTTGGACACCCTTGTTGACCCATGGGGGCGTTGAATGCCAGTGTTGCTCTCCTCTGGGCGTTCAATGCTCTGGATCATGCCTTGGGATGCTATTTTTCCATTTTCTGATGTTCCCTCTTTCCTTTGCTTCTCACTGTCGTAAGACTGGTTATTTAGTGTCCTTCCACTTCTCAATTGGATAGCTTGACATTATGCTCTTATTTGGTTAGATAAGTGTTGTTCAACCTGATTTAGCTATGCCTCTATATTCTTGTTGGAGGCACGGGTTTCTTGCAACATTTCTTGCAAACTTAGCAATTGTTGTGTGAGAGAGCTTAGTTGCTGGGATAATGATTCACCCTGTTTAGGAGGGTTTGATTCAGTGTACACTGCCTTGACCTCTCCATTCATTGTAATTTCACCAGATGAGTATAGATACTGGTTACTCACGAATATCTCAATGAGTTCATGAGCCTCTTCAACTGTCTTTTTCATGTGAATAGAACCACCTGTGGAATTATTTAGGGACATCTTGACTCTATTTGTGAGTCCATAATAGAAAATGTCCAATTTCACCCATTCTGAAAACCTTTCTGTGGGGCATTTTCATAGCATCATTCTGTACCTCTCCCAAGCATCATAGAGAGAATCACTCTCTTCTTGCTTGAAATTTTGAATATCCAGTCTTAGCTAGGTTAACTTCCTTGGGGGAAATTGAAGTCCGCACAACTTAACTGGCAAGTGCACCGGGTCATCCAAGTAATACCTCAGGTGAGTGATTCATTCAATGGCAAGGCTGTAAATGATTAAGCCATTGGTTGTGGTCATTAATCTCCTCTGGTCCAAATTAAACACCCGAACAGGCTAGATCAATTTGGTAGAGGGTAAAGTGCCAGCAATTCAATCTCTGATGATACTACTCTAAACACCACAGACAATGTCAGATTTTTCGTATCGGAGATTGAAGCTCTTATGGTTCTAGCCCTTAGAGCCACAGGAACCTCAATTACCCCTGACTAACGAGATTTTATGTCACATACCCCAATTAGCCCAGATAATTCTCTTGGAACCCGTGATGCATTCTCAAGCTGTAGTTCAATACTATCTGAGTCAAGACTCGTAAGAACTCATGTAGAATCGAGATTCATAAGGATGAAGAATGACAATGCATCATAGAATAGAATCACATATTTATTGAAATAGAAAAGTAGTTGTATTAATCCATAGGAATCAGCAGAGCTCCTAACCTTAACCTAGGAGGTTTAGTTACTCATACTGTACAAAAAATAGTATGTAATTCAAAAAGTGGTGGAAGAAGATCCTAAATATGGGTGATCTTCTCCTATATATACTAACCTAATAACAAAGAAGCACAAAAATAGGATAAACTAGACTATAGGTGCGAAAATCTACTCCTGGGCACACTTTGGTTGAGTGCTTGGGCTGGGCTTAGCGTCCAACTTGAGGAATGGGCATTGAACTCCTATTAGGGGGTTGTCCATGCTGCATTGTGCTCCCTTGGCGGCGTTGAACGCCAGGTTTGGGCGTTCAACGCTGGCCTTGGTCCTCTTGAGGCGTTGAACGCCAGAAAAGGGGTAGTTTGGGCGTTCAATGGCCATTATGGATGGTCTCCTCCACAGAAAAGTATAGACCATTATATATTTCTGGAAAGTCCTAGAAGTTAGCTTTCCCAAGCCATTGAGAAAGCATCATTTGGACTTATGTAGCTCTAGAAATGCTCGTTTGAATGCATGGAGGTTAGGATCTGACAACATCTACACTCCTTTCTTTTCCTTTGAATCATACTTTGCCAAAACTTGCCAATTTTAGTAAGAAATTACCTGAAATCATAAGAAAACACAAAAACTTAAAGTAGAATCCAAAAATGTGAATTTTGCACTAAAACCTATTTAAACATAATAAAACTTAATAAAACATAGCTAAAATACTATGAAAATAGCATAAAAAAGCGTATAAAATATCCGCTCATCACCGGGACAAAATTTTTGGTCCCCTAGGGGCGTTTAACGCCTATTTCTGACGTTGAACGCCCCACCATACAAAAAAAGAAAGGGTCCACCCCTGGTGTTCAATGCCCAAACCTGGCGTTGAACGCCCGGGGGGCAAGGGCACTCAGCATTTGAAGCTTTACAAGGCATTGGATTCCACCTAACCCCGACCTACTCCACTTTTCATTTACTCCCTTCCTTCTCTCCCCTCTTACACCCAATATTCCATCCACATTCATCCGTCACATCCCCATCACCTTTCCCTATTCCCAATAACCATTCATAAATACCATCACTTTATTTCCCCACCAACCCCACCCACTTCAAGTTTAAACCTTCCCCTCCCCCTCCCCCTCATTTTTGCCTCTCATATGTCCGAAACCCAACCCTCCCACCAAATATAAATACCCGCTAATTCCATCCTTCAAACACACACCTTCCTTACTCTTCTTCTCTTCCACCATACTCTTCATAAACTTCCCTTCTTCCTTCTTAATAACCCAAGGCCGAAGCCTCTTTACCCTCTCTCCTCTATCTTTTTCTTCTTTCTTCTCTTATTTTCCTCTTATTTTATTTTTATTTTCTCGAGAATGAGCAAATTTTTAAGTTTGGTGTTAGAAAGCTCTTCTTTTTTCTTTCTATTCGACCTCCATGGCACCAAAAACTGAAGATTTTTCAAGGAAGAGAAAGAGAAAAGCCCCCGTTTCCACGTCTGAACCTTGGGAAGACTCAAGATTCCTCACCAAAGCTCATCAAGATCTCTTCTAGGACATGGTGAGGCATAAAAAGGTGATACCTGAGGTCTCCTTCAGGCTCAAGGAAGATGAGTATCTGGAGATCTTACAAGAAGTCTAGAGAAGATATTGGGAAATTCTGGCCCATCCAATTTTAGCAGTTGAAGTATTGATGGTGTAAGAATTCTATGGCATTACTTGGGTTACTAAAAAGCATGACACTAGTGTGAACCCAAAGCCCAAAAATTGGCGCACCATGGTCAGAGGAAAAATCCTAGATTTCAGCCCTGAAAGTGTGAGACTGGCGCTATAATTGCCTCGGTTACAAGGTGACCACACTCTTGTACTCGAGCACACGGCAAGCCTTACTAATTGGGTAGGCTTGACCTCAAGCCAGTTGCTGGAGGATGGTTGGAATTGATCCAACATTGCATCCTCCCCACAAGTAACCGTTCTGAGGTTACAATTGAGAGAGAAGTGATGATCCACTGCATCATGCTCGAAAATGAGGTGGAGGTGCATGAGGTGATACCTCAAGAGATCTACAAGGTGGCCGAAAAGCCCTTTACCTAAGCAAGGCTAGCATTCTTTCACCTTATTTATCACCTATGCAATGTGGCTAGAGTTCATATAGGAGGAGATACCCTAATTTATACGGAAATACCTATCACAAAAAGGGGTATGGTGCACGTCAGGGAGCTTGCACACGCACCACAGCAAGAGCCTATTCTGCCACCTCCACAGGAGATCCTGGAGATGTCTCAGGGAATGTACTTCCCTCATTGGGATTATTGGAACTAATTGACTACATCTCTAGGGAAGCTGACTTCAACTGTAGATTAATTAAGGTAGAACATTAGGTCCAATCTGTCATCCTCCATCAGATGATGAAAGATCAGAGGAGCATAAGGGAGGAGCAACTGAGACAAGGACGCGACATTGAGGAGCTTAAATGCTCTAGAGGATTCCCGAGAGGGAGCACTAGCCACCGTCACTGAGGTGGTTTCGTGTCATCCTCCCTTCATCTAGTTTATTTCTATTTTCATTGTACTTTATTTTATTATCTATTTTCTATTCTGGTGCATGATCACACTTAGGTTTCGCTTTTTTCTAATATTATTTTCTTTTCTTTATTTCGGTTTAAGATGTCTTATGTATCCCACATCAAGCTTAAAGGAAAAATTTATTGAAAAAAAGAAGCAGTAGAATGCACAAGGCTTCGAGTATATCATAAGTTATTCCAATTACTTTGATGTGGTGGCCTTACCTTTATTTTCTAAATGTATGAATTAACTGTGCATAATTGATTATTGAGGTTCAGCATATCGGCTCTTGAAGAACAGTGAATTTAGAAAAGTATTATTGATTCTCTGAAAAATAAATAATATTGATTCTTGAAGCAAAAGAAATAGCAAAAAGAAAAAGAAAAAAGAAAAGAAAAAAATAAAAAGAAAAAAAATAACAAGGGTCCAAGGCTTTGAGCATCAGTAGTTAGGAGGGTCAAAATTGGCCTAAAAAGCTCAAATGAGTTGTTATCCCTAACTATATGCTTGTAGTGTGAAGGTGTCAAGAAAAATTTGAGACTGAGCAGTTAAGTCGTGATCCAATGCTATAAAGAGCATGCTTAAGAACTCTGAGCACCACTATCTGAGAATTTAAGTAAAGCTAAATTTGAATCCAAAGGGTTCTTCCCGTTAAGTGCTTGTGGCCTTTATGTATCCGGTGGTAATACTTGAGAACAAAATGCTTAGAGTCACAGCTAAGCTCAAAGGTGCAAAGCACCAAAAAGAAGATGTGTTCAAGAATCAAGAAAAACTAAAAGAGGAGAATCAATAATATCATCCGGATTCTAGTTTCAAGAGATGCCAATATTTTTGAGTTTCAAGGGAAAGTGAAATGCCAAAGCAGCTCAGAAATAAAGTGTTAATAGCCCCATTCAGTAATTAGACTGAGCATTATTGACAACTCTGAAACCTAATATATTTTTCTCTTCCAATTAGTCATATCTTGTTTTTGGTCGCTTGAGGACAAGAAACAGTTTAAGTTTGGTGTTGTGATGTGTGAGCATTTTATACCCTTTTTTATAGCATTTATAGAGTGTTTTTTGTTATATTTAACTAAGTTTTAGTATGTTTTAGTACAAAAATCATCTTTTGGATGCTACTTTGAGTTTTGTGTTATTTGTATGATTTTAGGTGATTTTCAAGCGAATTTGGTAGATACCATCAAATCCTGGCCTCCATGCATTCCAACAAGCATATCGTGAGCTACAGAGGACCAATTGATGCGTTCTCAACAATGTTGGAAAGCTAACTTCCAGAGATTTCTAGTAATCTATAATAGTTTATACTTTTCTTCCAGAATCACTACCCAAAACTGGTGTTGAACATCCACATCTGGAGTTCAACGCCCAAAGAGGAGCAAGCCCAGCGTTGAACGCCCAAAGCTAGCATTCAACACCAACCAAGGAGCAAGGAAACCGCACGCTCACCTCCCTAATATGCATTCAACCCCCAGAAGCCCAAGTTGAACGCCAGGCATATGAAGCACATGACCAAGTAGGCCCCAAAGTGGATTTTAGCACTCCTTAGCTTATCCTAGTTTATCTTTGTACTTTTTAAATTTAAATTAACATCTTTTAGGATTAGTATTTACTATTTAAAGATAAGATCACTTAGGAATAAAGGAGGCAAGAAAAACATTACTTTAGATCTTCTTTTACGTTTTCTCTATAAAGTTTTGAGCAACTAAAGTTGCTAAGTTAAGGTTAGGAGCTCTACTTATCTCTATGGATTAATATCATTACTATTCTATTTTAATATATGTTTGATTCAATTCTAAAGTGTGTTTTCGTTCTTAATCCAAAATGAGACTTGGTATTTCCCTTTTTCTACATGAGTTCCTGTGATACTCGGAAAAGGTCAGTTAAGCTACAGCTTGAAAACATTCCTCTTAAATCGCAAGCTATTCCGGCTAATTAGATATGTGACATATAATCCAGTTAGCTTTGGGGTAATTGAGGTTTCTGTGGTGCTAAAATAGTTTTCTGAACTTCACCCTCTGATCCGAAAGATCTGACCTTGTCTGTGATGTTTTAAGTAGGATTGGTAGAGATTAATTCACTAGGGAAATAGGTTTTAATCACTTACAATTTTCCATAGAATGAATCATTCATTGTTAAAATAGTTGGTAAGAAATATTAATCCGGAAAGATAAACATCTCCAAGGCCTTAATTGTTTGTCATTATTGTTTCTCATCAATTCTTTACTGCTTTCTTTATTATTTTGTGTTATGCGAATTCAACATCAACAACCCTTTCTCTATTTGTCTGACTAAGTCCTACAGGATAACCATTACTTGCTCAATCCAATAATCCTCGTGGGATCGACCCTCACTCACTTGAGGGATTACTTGGATGACCCGGTGCACTTGCCGGTGAAGTTGCACGAGTTCTAATTTCACGCACCATGGATGCACTGGATACTCTTCTAGCACAGAACAAAGTCATATCCAACAAATTAATTTCATTACTCAACATCTAGAAACATGCAAGTCTCAGCAATGAATACACAAGATATCTCTTATGACATGGATGGAAGAGTCCCTCAAGGTGAAGGTTGTGAATTTGTCCAATCCTCTGTTGAACAAGTGAATTACATTGGGAACTCTTCGAGACCATCTTAAAATGATCCTTTCTATAAGACTTACAATTCCAGATGGAGAAATCACCCCAATTTTGGATAGGGTAATCAAGGGCAGAGACAAAACAACTTCAATAATAACCCTCACCAAAATAACTTCAACCACCATTACCAATCCTCACACCCACCATAACCATCACAATCCTCCCAAATTCCTCAAAAGCCTTTTCCTATGGAAATTGTCTTTAAAAAAAACTCTCCCATCACACCTTTAGTTATGTCCAAACCACTATAAAGTTCATGCGTGAAACTAAAACCTCCATTAGAAACTTAGAAATACAATTGGGAAAATTTTCTCAATAATTAGCAAAACTCACTAACACATTTCCAAGTGACATTGAGATTAACCCAAGAGAGGAATGCAAGGTTATCATGTGCAAAGTGGGAAAGTTGTGGAGAAAAAAGCCACAAGCCATGAAGTACACGATAAAAGAGCTAAAAGGGAAGAGTTATAAGTGCAAAAGAAAGATCAAGAGGCCCCTGTTCTAAGCAAAATTCCAATAAAGGAGGCAGTGGAGACATATAAACCAAGAATCCCGTACCCCTAAAAGCTCAAGGAGAAGAACAAGAAAAAGTAATAATCTAAATTCTTAGAGATATTCAAGATACTGCACATCAATATTCCATTCATAGAAGTATTAGAGCAAATACTACTCTATGTTAAATTCATGCAGGAATTATTATCCAAAAAAAGATTCTTAAGGGGAGGTCAAATAGTGGTCATGACCAGAGAATGTAGTGCAATCATTCAAAGGAATTTTCCAAAGAAGAATAAAGATCCTAGAAGTTTCTAAATCCCATGCACCATTGGAAACACAACCTTTGAAAGAGCATTGAGTGATTTAAGGGCAAGTATTAATTTAAAGCCTTTCTGTGATGAAAAATTACAAATTTAAGAGGTGAAATCCATAAGAATAGCTCTCTAATTGGCAGATAAATCAATAAAGCAAGCACATGGAGTGGTTGAGAATGTATTGATCAAAGTGGAAAAATTTTTTCTCCCAACAGATTTTGTTATTCATGACATGAAAGAGGATGAGAATTTCTCAATCATTCTAGAAAGTCCTTTTCTTGCTACTGGTAGAGCCTTGATTGATGTTGAAAAGGGTGAATTGATGTTGAGGGTGTATAATGAGCACTTAGTAATTCATATTTTCAAAATCATGCAACACTCAAATGACAAGGAGAATTGAATGAAGATTGAATCAAGTGATTCAAAACTCAAAGGACCCCTTGATGAATCACCTCTACAAGCTCCACCACCATGCTTGAAAGAAAAAGAAGAAATAGAAGTGCTGTAGCAAGTTGAAGGCACAAAAGAAGCTAACAAGAAGTTGCATCCTAGGCCCCCCTTTATGCAAACCAACAAGACTCCCCCTGTCATCAAGCCTATGTTTGGTGTTGTGAGTGTGCACCATCACCTAAGAGAGAAGAGAAGACTCTAGAGAAGCCCAGAGGGTGAAGAAATAAGAAGATCCCCTATAAGTAACTTCTCACCTGGACAAGTGATACAATTTCCTTTCCCACCATGAATATGGCCAGACAAGTCCAACAAATGGTATGGATCTAACACCGTGAAAAATATCCTCTTCTTAGAACACATTGAACTCATAGATGAAGACAATGGGAGGACATTCACAATGAGAAGGAAGGCATTAGAGCACCATGATCCACTTCCAACTTAGCAAGAATCAACCTAAAGCTAGTGACGTTAAAGAAGCGCTTGTTGGGAGGCAACCCAACCGTCGGTAATCAATCATTTTATCTTTATGTTCGTTTTATTTTTCATTTTATATGTTTTTATTTGAATAATCCTTTGCATCATTTATTTTCTTTCACTAGATAATCATGATTGTTCATATTTTTTTAACCATTGTTTTTCTTTGTTTCTTGATGACTAGAAACTATTCTAAGTCTGGTGTTAGAGGCTACGCTCCACATAGCCTAAAAGATGATGAAAAGGGAGGTAACTCTATCTTTGAGCTTTTATTTCTTATATCTTACATCTATTTTGATAATCATGATTCAATCTTCTTTATTTCACCTCACTTTAAAAAAATGCTTGCACCCAATATCTTTAAGCATGTAACAAAGAGGTTTTGAATGGAAAAAGTTGAATTTTTTTTTTTAAAATTTGGGACAAGTAAATATTAAGAGAAGTGGAGGTTCTGATAGTATAATTATGTCATGAGGTTACATGTTTGTGAAAACTTGCATAGGGAGTTCTAACACATGGAATGAAGTTTAGAGAAGTATTATAAAGGTCCTCAAAAATCTATAAAACCAAGAAGCAGGAAGAAAAGAAAAGAAAAACAAAAATAAAAATCAAGGCCTATGTCTCTAAGCACCAATGGCTAGGAAGGTAAAAAAGAACCAAAGCTCAAAGAGCTGTTTTCCTAGTTAACTGCTTGTGGTGTGACTGTGTCGAGAAAATCTTGAGACTGAATATTTAAAGTCAAAGCCAAGTGCAAATAAAAGAGAAATCAATGGATCTGAGCACCACTGACTGGGAGGAATAAAAAAAAGCATGAACTCAAAGAGTTTCCCAGTTAAGTGCTTGTGGCGTTTCTGTGTCAAGCAAAGTTTGAGACAAAATATTTAGAGTCATGGCTAGACTCAGGGTGCAAAACACCCAATAATAGAAAAGGAAAAGCTATCTTCAAGGTGTAAATACATAAAAGAGACCTCCATAATGTCATTCGAATGAAATTCCTACGTTCTAAGACTTTCAATTGTAAGCCTAGCTAGCATTGGAATCCACACATGGTCATATAATTCAGAATTCACTCCATTGTCACGTGATTACTTCACTCACTGAAATATCAAGCAATTCTTTAATCCACTCCAATTTAGAGGACTCCTTTGTGCATAGTACTTTTCTTCCTTGGGAAGAAACAAGATCTTAAGTTTGGTATTGTAATGAATGAGCATCTTTAGTTATTTTTTTATTAATTCTTTGAATAAAGTTAGTGTTTTCCTTATACTTAATTGAGATTTTAGTGCTTTTGATCAATATTTCTTGGAGTCGCTTTGAGCTTTGGTACGTGTAGAAAAGTATTGAAAATAAACAAGAGCAAGGATGAAAAGAAGCAAGCAAGAGGAACACTCAAGAGCAAGAGAAGGAGGAAGCAAACAGAGAGCTTTTGGACCAAATAGAAGGGTTGCTGGACCAAACAAAGACCCCTGAGATGACAATCTTTTGGCAAGTCCAACATGCTTTTGGCACATCCAACATGCCATTCAAACCTCTCCTCCAATAGCCAAAAGCTCCCTCATGTCCAACTCAAGGGAGGCACGTCCGACGTACCTCTGAAGAAGCTCCCTCGCATCCAACTCAAGGGAGACATGTCCAGCGTGCCTCTAAAGAAGCAAGGACACGTCCAACGTGGCACCAAAAGCCCCTCCAATGGCTCACTTCAATCTTCACGACAAATGCATCAAGGGACATGTCTAACCTGCCACTGTAAAGCCCCTTCAAGGACTCAATTCTACCATGCGTCCAACGTTTATAGAGGCACGTCCAATGTGCCATTGGAGCTCCCTCCAGTAGCTCACTTCTCCCTTGTGTCCAATGTGCTTAGAGGCACGTCGAACGTGCCATTGGAGCTTCCTCCTAGGGGCTTACTCTCACCACACGTCTAATGCACCAGCAAGCATCCTTATGGTACGTCCAATGCATGGGGCTTCCAATCTTCAGAGTCTCTTTATTTTCTTCACCAATCTCTAAGCCTCTAAGATCGAATTAGGGAATGAAAACTGAGCAAAAAGCCCATGTAATCTAGTATTGATTGAGGATGAGGAGAAGGATCTAAAGCTTGACTCGAGAAGGAAAATATTAATTAGTTATAATTGATTCTATTTTAATTTGATTATGTTTTAGAATTTTGAATTTTAGGTTTTAGGGTAACATAAATAAGGAGAGGAGCCACATACATGAGAGATTTTTTTGGCAGTTTTTACAATTCAAAATTCTAGGTTTTCTTTTGAAGCATGAGTCACTAATCTCCTCGGTTAAGGTTAAGAGCTCTGTTGATTCTAATGAATTAATGTTATATCTTTTCTATCTTTGACTAATGAATTGATGTTTTCTTAAGAAAGTGTTTTCGTTCTTCATCTAAAGGGTTTGAATGTGTTGGAAAACAATTCTAAACATGACTTGAATTCTCTTAATATCTTGAAAAAGTTAATTATTTGAATTAAGATTGAAAATTCCTTCTCATAATTCTGATGTTTTGAACTTGTACTTGATAATTGACATCGAATCAACTAAGTTTAGTTCTTAGGAATTGTGTGATTTTTAAATCAGAAATCACTTAACCTCTTATCACAATCAATTAATCAAGGAATTGATAATTTATTAGGATTAGAGAAATTGAATTACCAAAGAATTGTGATTTGATTATCTATGATTTGCCATAAGGACATCTTGCATGATCAAGGTAGGGGGTGAAAAGCATTCTTCCCGGAACTTTAATATCTCTGAAACATTAATTCTTTTACTCATATTATTCTCTTAAACATTTACAGTTTGCCTTATTCAATTCACTGTTTTTATGCAATAGCTCTTGAAACCCTAAGATTTTAATTGTTTGACTAGAATAATTAATTGACTATTAATTAGTTCATTAATCCTTGTGAAAACGATAACCCACTCTCGTGATATTACTTGATATGATTTGGTGCACTTGCTAATAGTTTGTGGTTTTATAAAATCTGTATCACTTGGCGCCACCAAATCTTTTGTTTTCTTCTGAATTTTATCCTGATTTGCTTGATTATATCTTGAAAACACAATCATTCTAACAAAACTCCAAACATATGATTAGTTATCAAAACTTTACTAAAAACATAATAACTTTGATTTAAAACTAAAAAAACTTATGAAAAAGAAACCTAAAAATAACTAAAGATGCCTAGGCATCATAATCCATAAATACTACAGGAGCATTGGTTAGTCCAAAAGACATTACAAGATATTCATGATGACCATATCTTGCTCTAAAAGTAGTCTTTGGAATAATGTCCTATTTTTTACTCTAATTTATTGAGAACCAGACCCTAAATCTACTTTGGAAAAACCTGAGGCTCCTAACAACTGATCTAACAAGTCAAATATCCTAAGGAGGATACTTATTCTTAATAATAACCTTATTTAACTGTCTATAATCTATACACAACCTCATGCTACCATCTTTTTTTTCTAACAAACAAAATTGGTACACTCCAAAGAGACACACTCGGCATAATGAATCCTTTAATTAATAGATCTTCAAGTTATTTCTTAAGTTTAGTTAATTCTAAAGGAGAAATTTGCTAAGGTGCAAAGGATAGTTAACCTATTCCTGGATTAAGATTAATAGAGATTTCAACCTCTCTTTCAGGTGGTAAGTTCATTATATCCTTTAAAAATATTGTTGGAAATTCTTTTACTATAGGTATGTTGTTTATATCCTGTCTGACCTCTAACTTTAAAGAATATAAAAGAAAATCTACTATTTTTTAAAAAGACACTACTTTACTTGAATGGCATTAAAGTATGAAGATTCAAAAGAGTTAGGAAGAAAGTTATTAAGAAAACAAACAAGTTTCTTATAACAATCTAAGAGGATACCATTTTTGGATAACCAGTTGATTCCAATGATGATATCGATGTTCCTTAAAGGTAAGCAAACAA
Source organism: Arachis duranensis (assembly GCF_000817695.3). Taxonomy (NCBI): domain Eukaryota; kingdom Viridiplantae; phylum Streptophyta; class Magnoliopsida; order Fabales; family Fabaceae; genus Arachis; species Arachis duranensis. The sequence goes on from NC_029773.3 coordinate 61,583,924, forward strand.
GGTCAATGACAAATGATTTTTCTTCAATGGATATCGAGCAATTTAAACAAGTATTTGTGCTAGAAACTTTTACTTTTGTAGGAGTTGAAACAAGTAGGATGAAAAGTTGAAGAGATTTGGACAAATTTAATTTTTTCACACAGTCAATGGAAACAAAAAAATGTGTAGCACTAGTATCATATAATGCAATTAAGAGACTATTGTTCAAAAAACATTTATTTTTGATCATGTTAGGAAAATCATTTGCTTCTCCTCTATTAAAAGAGAATACTCTTCCTTTAATTTGTGGTCTAGTACTAGGTTACTTATTTGTGCTCTAGTACTTAGGTTACTTACAGATTTTAAAACATTGCAGTTATTGACATAATGTACAAGTTTGCCACTTCAATAGCATACATTTTGTCTAACATAGCAAGGTCTTGAATCGTGAGGTTTTCACATGTCTTGCATGGGACTGAGGTTCCCTAAAAGATGTTTGTTTATTCCTCTGAGTTTCCACCTTTCTTTCCAAGGCTGTCCGATTTTTACATTTTCAAACTCGTTTACAGGTTAATTTTGTAATTTCAGTCCCACTAAAAAACAAATTAAGCAAAAAACTATCCATATAGATGAAGCTAAAGTTCTTGTGACGTCCTGTGGTACACATGAAGACATTTCTATTCTTAATAACACTTATATAAGAAGGAAACACCTTTCCATTGTTTCTGTACTACATTTCATGTTACAAATAAAATTTTCTTTCTACTTTAAATCTCTTGGATAAAATATTGAACATTTGTATGACTTTAGATCAATTACCAATGTTAACTAATTTGGAACTCAAGAAATGTAACCCAACTCGAGTTAACTAATTAAATCACATAAAGTCTTCTAATTAAACTATGGTGTGGTGTGACTAATATTTTATGTTCTAGAAAATTATTTCAATAATAATCAACAGATGTTTTAAATAATTGTCATTATATTCTTTTTTTATTTTAATTATAAATATAGATTCAGTTTAATTGTATTATTTATAAAAATTTTATGTGTAAAAACTGATTGATAATATATTTTTTATTCATATTGTATCATTGAAAAAGAAATTTCTAGTGGATACAAATAATAAGGTAGTATTTGGAAGAGAGACAAGAATTGAGAGACAAATTGGATGATAGAGATTGAAAGACAGAAATTTAATTAAGTTTCTATATTGTGTTTGCTGTAAGATGTACATAACTCAATTATATATTAGTATTTTGTTTGGGTCAAAATAAAAACAGAGACTAAAATAAGTGAAATGACTAAATTATCCTCGTTTATTAAAATTAAAAAACACAGAGAGCCCCCAAACCGAAATCCCCATTCTCGTTTTTGCCTTGAACATTTTTAGCCTGCACCTACTGTCCATCGCCACCCTAACTGGAAGCAGAAGAAGATGTCAATGCCGTAGCCAAACTCATCCTCCAATTAGACCCCATAATCTTCCCCAAAGCCCTAGCAAAGCCCATTTTCCAACGGTCCCCGCACCTTGTCAACAAGATTTTGAAGCTCTTGTGGAATCGCGGACCGAAAGTCCTCCAATTCTTCAATGTCCTGTTCCTCCATCACCATGGCAAGAATCAACAAATACAAACACAGAATCAACAAATTACAAACACAACATAAGCAATTTCTTTCTTCTCAATTTTCACTATAATTCGATTGTAAAAGAAAATCAATCCACAAACAAGAGAGAGGATATCCTTGGTGCAGTCATAGAGGGAGATCAATTCTTTGGTGGAGAATCCAAAGGGCACAAGTAGGTGGTGCACGAAACTGACTACGCACGTTTCGCATAGATAAATCGGCAAGTATACCAGGTCGTCCAAATAATACCTCAAGTGAGTGAGGGTTGATCCCACTGATATTGTTGGTTTGAGCAAGCAGTGGTTATCTTGCAGATTTTAGTTAGGCGGATAGAAAATATAGTTTGTCACGGAAAAAGCATAAAACAGATAAATAAATAAAACGTTACTAGATAGGTGTGAAATTAATGGTATGAGAATGGTTGAGGCTTCAGAGATGCTTTGTCTTTTTGGATTAACTTTTCTTACTATCTTCTTCAATAACTTTCTAATTCATTCAATGGCAGCTGTAAGTGATCAACTCCTGTTCTCTCATCAAGTTAACCTCCTCTACTACAGCAATCCACCATGTTGAAGTGACTCATGTCCTCTCATCAAGCCACTTCTAGGTTTCTCACTGTAGCAGAAGATGAAGCTCTAAGCAATCCACTCCCCTTCACGATCTTATTCAAGTTGCCACAGACAACGCAGATCGTTCGGATTGAAAAGTGCTGCTCCTTTGACTCTAGCCTTAATGCCACACAGACCTCACTTATCCACGGTCAACGGAATTTTATGTCACGTACCCAAAGTTGCCCAAGTACTCTATTGGAATCCGCAATACAATCTCTAGCTTTGGTTCAACGCTATCCAGGTCAGGACTCGCACGGAGCCCAGGTAGAACAAGGGTGATTGTCACGGGTCACCCTCAATTCATAAGATGAAGAACGAGAATGCATAAGAGAATAGAATCAGGCATATTGAAAGCAGAGATCCTAACCTTAACCTTAGGAGGTTAATGACTCATACTATAAAGAAAATAGTAATGAAAAACGTGTAGAGTGTCCAAGAGCTGGTAGATGATCCTAAACAAGGGTGATCTTCTCCTATATATATTAACCTAATGACTAAGGATTATAGAAATATGATAAACTAGTCTTAGGAGTACAAAAATCCACTTTCCGGGCCCACTTAGTGAGTGTTTGGGTTGAGCCAAGGGTGTCTCCACATGCTAAGACTCCTTAGGGGCGTTGAACGCTGGCTAGGGACTCCTGATGAGTGGATAATTTATACACTTTTTGGCATTATTTTTATATAGTTTTTAGTATGATTTAGTTAGTTTTTAGTATATTTTTATTAGTTTTTAAGAAAAATTCACATTTCTGGACTTTACTATGAGTTGGTGTATTTTTTCTATGATTTCAAGTATTTTCTGGCTGAAATTGAGGGACCTGAGCAAAAATCTGATTCAGAGGCTGACAAAGGACTGCAGATGTTATTGGATTCTGACCTCCCTGCACTCGAAGTAGATTTTCTGGAGCTACAGAACTCCAAATGGTGCGCTTTTAATTGCGTTGGAAAGTAGACATCTAGGGCTTTCTATCAATATATAATAGTTCATACTTTGCGCGAGTTTTGACAACGTAAAATGGCATCAAAACGCCAGCTCTCTACCTTTTTCTAGCGTCAAAACGCCAGAACTGGCATAAAAGTTGGAGTTAAATGCCCAAACTGGCACCAAAGCTGGTGTTTAACTCCAAGGAAGACCTCTACATGTGAAAGCTTCAATGCTCAGCCCAAGCACACACCAAGTGGGCCCAGAAGTGGATTTCTGCATCATTTACCTATTTCTGTAAACACTAGTAGCTAGTTTCATTATAAATAGGACCTCTTACTATTGTATTTTCATTCTGGATGATATATTTTTCAGATTTGGGGAGGCTGGCCATTCGGCCAGTCGAGCCTGGACCTCCAGATCACTTATGTATTTTCAACGGTGGAGTTTCTACACACCATAGATTAAGGGTGTGGAGCTCAGCTGTTCCTCGAGTATTAATGCAATTACTTCTAATTTCCATTGAATTCAAGCTTATTCTTGTTCTAAGATATTCACTCGCACTTCAACTTGATGAATGTGATGATCCGTGATACTCATCATCATTCTCACCTATGAACGCGTGCTTGACAACCACTTCCGTTCTACCTTAGATTGAGCGTGTATCTTTTGGATTCCTGGCTCATGCGTGTTGGTTGCCTCTCTTGACAATAGAGCCTTCCATTCCATGAGATCAGAGTCTTCGTGGTATAAGCTAGAATTATTGGCGGCCATTCCTGAGATCTGAAAAGTCTAAACCTTGTCTGTGGTATTCCGAGTAGGATATGGGAAGGGATGACTGTGACGAGCTTTAAACTCGCGAGTGTTGGGCATAGTGGCAGATGCAAAAGGATCACTGGATTCTATTCCAACATGATCGAGAACCGACAGATGATTAGCCGTGCGGTGACAGCGCATTTGGACCATTTCCACTTAGAGGACGGGAAGTAGCCATTGACAACGGTGACACCCTACACACAGCTTGTCATAGAAAGGAGTATGAAGGATTGGATGAAGGCAATAAGAAAGCAGAGATTCAAAAGGGATAAAGCATCTCCATACACTTATCTGAAATTCCCACCAATGAATTACATAAGTATTTCTATCTTTATTTTATGTTTAATTATCTTTTAAATCATTAAAACTCCATAACCATTTGAATCCGCCTGACTGAGATTTACAAGGTGACCATAGCTTGCTTCAAGCCGACAATCTCCGTGGGATCGACCCTTACTCACGTAAGGTTTATTACTTGGACGACCCAGTGCACTTGCTGGTTAGTTGTGTGAATTTGTGAAAAAAAAGTGAGATTACAATTGTGCGTACTAAGTTGTTGGCGCCATTGTGTATCACAATTTCGTGCACCAAGTTTTTGGCGCCGTTGCCAGGGATTGTTCGAGTTTGGAAAACTGACGGTTTGTCTTGTTGCTCAGATTAGGTAATTTTTATTTTCTTCTCAAAAAGTTTTCGAAAATCTTTCAAAAGTTTTTTATTTGTTTTCATTTTTCCAAAATTATTTTAGAAAAAAATTTAATAAAATCATAAAAACTCAAAAATATTTCATGGTTCTTGTTTGAATCTAGGGCCAAATTTTAAGTTTGGTGTCAATTGCGTGATTTTAATTGTCTTGCAATTTTCGAAACACATGCATTGTGTCCTTGTTGATCTTCAAGTCGTCTTGATGAATTGCTTTGTTTGATCTTCATGATTTATTGATTTGCACTGCATGATGTTCTACATATGCATCCTTGCAGTCATATGGCCCAAACATGAGAAAGTTCTATGTTTGGTGTCCTCCATGTTTTCTTTCATTAAGAAAACTGAGTTCTTGATGTTCATCTTGATCTTCAAGACTGTTCTTGGTGTTCATCTTGACGTTCATAATGTTCTTGCATATACTTGTGTTTTGATCCAAGAATTATATGTCTTGACTCATTTTGTTGTTTTTCAAAATTGAAAACATATCTTCTTGAATAAAGGATTTAGCAAAATGAAGATCTATGAACATAAAGCAGAGGAATTATAGAGAAAAAGCTGGACGTTCAAAACACCCAGTGAAGAAGGAAAACTGGCGTTTAAATGCCAGCCAAGGTACCTGGCTGGGCATTTAAACGCCCAAACCATGCAGCAATTGGGTGTTAAACGCCAAAAACATGCAGCAATTGGGCGTTAAACGCGCAAAACATGTAGCTCCTGGGCGTTTAATGCCAGGATGACACAAGGAGAGGAATTTTGTTTTCAAATCAAATCTTTTTCAAATCTTCATATTTTTTTCAAAATCAAATATTTTTCAAATAAAATATTTTCAATCATATCTTTTTCAAAATCATATCTTTTCAAACATATCTTTTTCAAAAATCAAATCTTTTCCTCATATTTTCAAAAATCATGATTCAAAAATTTCAAGTTTGTTACTTTCTTATTAAGAGAGATTCAATATTTGAAATTTAAAATCATATCTTTTAAATTTCTTGCTAATCAAGTCATTAATTTTAAAATCAAATCTTTTTAATTTGTATTTCAAAAATATCTTTTTCAAATCATATCTTTTTTAAAATTCTAATTTCAAAATCTTTTTCTAACTTTTTATCATTTTCAAATTTGTTTCTTATCTTTTTAAAAACCACCTTTTCACTCTTAATTTTTGAAAAAACATTAACCATTTTTTTAAATTATTTTTAATTAACTACTTCTTTTGAATTTTAATTTTCAAAAATCATATCAATTTTATCTTTTTCTATTTAAACACTAACTTTCCTCCTCCATTGTCAATTCGAACTCCATATCTCTTTGTGTGTTCAAAATTTTACCTACCTCCTTCTTCTATTCTTATTTTCCTCTGACACCTCAAGAAATCTCTATACTGTGACATACAGGATTCTATATTTTCTTTGTTTTCTTCTCTTTCATATGAGTAGGAACAAAGATAAAGGCATACTTTTTGAAGCTGATCATGAACTTGAAAGGACTCTGAAGAGGAAGCTAAGAGCAGCTAAAGCACAAAACTCTAAAGAGGACCTCACTGAAATTTTTGAATAGGAAGCAGCAAAAGAAACAATTATGGTCGAACCAAACAACAATAATGCAAGGAAAGTTCTTGGTATTTTACTACACCAACTTCCAATGTTTATGGAAGAAGCATCTCAATCCCTGCCATAGAAGCAAACAATTTTGAGCTAAAGCCTCAATTAGTTTCTCTACTGCAACAGAACTGCAAGTTTCATGGACTTTCATCAGAAGACCCTTATCATTTCTTAACTGAGTTCTTACAGATCTGTGATACTATTAAGACCAATGGAGTTAATCCTGAGGTCTACAAGCTTATGCTTTTCCCTTTTGCTGTAAGAGACAGAGCTAGAACATGGTTGGACTCACAACCTAGAGATAGCCTGGACTCTTAGGATAAGCTAGTCACAGCTTTCTTTCCTCCTCAAAAGCTGAGCAAGCTTAGAGTGGATATTCAGACCTTCAGACAAAAAGATGGTCAATCCCTCTATAAAGCTTGGGAAAGATACAAGCAACTGACAAAAAAGTGTCCTTCTGACATGCTTCCAGAATAGACCATATTAGATATATTCTATGATGGTCTGTCTGAATTTTCTAAGATGTCACTAGACCACTCTGCAAGTGGATCCATTCACCTAAAGAAAACGCCTGCAGAAGCTCAGGAACTTATTGAAATGGTTGCAAATAACCAGTTCATGTATACCTCTGAGAGGAATCCTGTGAGTAATGGGACGCCTCAAAAGAGAAGAGTTCTTGAAATTGATACTTTGAATGCCATACTGGCTCAGAACAAAATATTGACCCAACAAGTCAATATGATCTCTCAGAGTCCGAATGGATTGCAAAATGCATCCAACAGTACTAAAGAAGCACCTTCTGAAGAAGAAGCTTATGATCCTGAGAACCCTGCAATGGCAGAGGTGAATGAAGCCTTTGGCAACACCTATAATTCTTCATGGAAAAATTATCCAAATTGTTCATGGAAGGATCAACAGAAGCAAGGTTTCAATAATAACAATGGTGGAAGAAACAGGTTTAGCAATAGCAAACCTTTCCCATCATCATCTCAGTAACAGACAGAGCATTCTGAGCAGAATCCTTCTAGCTTAGCAAATATAGTTTCTGATCTATCTAAGGCCACTCTTAGTTTCATGATTGAAACAAGATCCTCTATTAGAAATTTGGAGGCACAAGTGGGCCAGCTGAGTAAAAGGGTTACTGAAACTCCTCCTAGCACTCTCCCAAGCAATACAGAAGAGAATCCCAAAGGAGAGTGCAAGGCCATTGATATAATCAACATGGCCAAAACCTTAGTGGAGGATGAGGACGTGAATCCCAATAAGGAAGACCTCAGGGGACGTCCAATGGTCAGTACAGAATACCCTAATGAGGAACCAAAGGAATCTGAGGCTCATACAGAGACCATAGAGATTCTCTTAGATCTTCTTTTACCATTCATGAGCTCTGATGACTATTCATCTTCTGAAGAGGATGAAGACATTGTTGAAGGGCAAGCTGCCCAATATTTAGAAGCAATCATGAAGCTTAATGCCAAGCTGTTTGGTAATGAGACTTGGGAGGAAGAGCCTCCCTTGCTCATCAATGAACTGAATACATTGGTTCAGCAAAATTTACCTCAAAAGAAATAGGACCCTGGTAAATTCTTAATACCATGTACCATAAGCACCATGACCTTTGAAAAAGCTCTGTGTGACCTGGGGTCAGGGATAAACATGATGCCCCTCTCTGTAATAGAGAGACTGGGAATCTATGAGGTACAGGCTGCCAATTTCTCATTGGAAATGGCAGATAAATCTATGAAAAAGGCTTATGGACTATTAGAGGACGTGCTAGTGAAAGTTGAAGGCCTTTACTTCCCTACTGATTTCATAATCCTAGACACTAGGAGGTATGAGGATGAATCCATCATCCATGGAAGACCCTTCCTAGCCACACTAAGAGCTGTGATTGATGTTGACAGAGGAGAGTTGATCTTTCATGTGAATGACGAATGCCTTGTAGTAAAGACTCAAGGTTCTCCATCTGTAACCATGGAGAGTAAGCAAGAAGAGCTTCTCCCAATACAAAGTCAAACAGAGTCCCCACATTCAAACTCTAAGTTTGGTGTTGGGAGGCAACAGCCAAACTCTAAGTTTGGTGTTGAGAGATTTCAACCATACTATGATCATCTGTGAGGCTCCATGAGAGCTCACTGTCAAGCTATTGACATTAAAAAAGCGTTTATTAGGAGGCAACCCAACTTTATTTTAATTTCATCTATATTACTTTGTTTTCTTTTAGGTTGATGATCATGTGAAGTCACAAAGACAATTACAAAAATAAAGAAAAAAAATCAAAAACAGCATTGAAAACATAACACCCTGGAGGAAGGACTTACTGGCGTTTAAACGCCAGTAAGGGTAGCGAAATGGGCATTTAAACGCCCAATCTGGCACCTTTCTGGGCGTTTAAACGCCAGAATAGGGCACCAGACTGGCGTTTAAATGCCAAAATAGGGCAACAAACTGGTGTTTAAACGCCAGAACAGAAAGGAAAGCTGGCATTTAAACGCCAGAACAGGACAGGAGACTGGCGTTTAAATGCCAGAATTGCACTCTAAGGCGTTGTGAACACCCAATTAGAGCAGGGATGAAGAATTCCTTGACCCCTCAGGATCTGTAGACCCCACAGGATCCCCACCAACCTCAACTCACTCTCTCGCCTCTTCACACCTTTCTACAACACTCTTCCCCAATACCTTTTACCAATCACCTCCATAACTCCTCCAAAAAAAAAAACCCCACCCACCTTCAAACTTCAAAACCATTTCCCTCCCAAACCCACCCAAACCATTCGGCCACTCTCCCTATAAATGCCCCCATTCACCCCTTCATTTTCACACATCACAAACACCTTCTTCCCCTCTTGGCCGACCCCTATACACCCTCCATCTCCTCCATTTTCTTCTTCTATATCTTTCCTTCTTCTTTTTCTCGGGTACGAGCAAATATTTTAAGTTTGGTGTGGTAAAAATATTGCTTTTTATTTTTCCATAACCATTTATGGCACCTAAGGCCAGAGAAACCTCTAGAAAGAGGAAAGGGAAGGAAACTGCCTCCATCTCTGAGTCATGGGAGATGGAAAGATTCATCTCAAAGGTCCATCAAGACCACTTCTATGAAGTTGTGGCCAAGAAAAAGGTGATCCCTAAGGTCCCTTTTAAGCTCAAAAAGGACGAATATCTGAAGATCCGACAAGAGATCCGAAGAAGTGGTTGGGAAGTTCTTGCCGGCCCCATTCAACAAGTCGAAATCTTAATGGTTCAAGATTTCTATGCAAATACATGGATCACTAGAAACCATGATCAAAGTATGAACCCAAACCCAAAGAATTGGCTTACAATGGTTCGGGGAAAATAATTAGATTTCAGTGTGGAAAACGTGAGGCTAGCGTTCAACTTGCCAATGATGGAAGAAAACGCACGCCCCTACATTAGAAGGGTCAACTTTGATCAAAGGTTAGACCAAGTCCTCATGGACATATGTGTAGAAGGAGCTCAATGGAAAAGAGACTCAAGAGGCAACTCGGTTCAATTGAGAAGACCAGACCTTAAGCCTGTGGCTAGAGGATGGTTGGAGTTTATCCAACGCTCTATCATTCCCACTAGCAACTGATCTGAGGTAACTGTGGATCGGGCCATCATGATTGGAGAGGAAGTAGAAGTTCATGAAATCATACCTCTAGAACTCTACAAGGTGGCTGACAAGTCCTCACCTTTGGCAAGATTAGCCTTTCCTCATCTCATATGTCACCTTTGCTATTCAGCTGGGATTGTCATAAAGGGAGACATCCTCATTAAAGAGGACAAGCCCATCACTAAGAAGATGATGGAGCAAATTAGAGAGTCCATTCATGGCATTCAACAAGAGCATGAGGAAGTCCCTCATCAAGAAATCCCTGAGGTACCTCAAGGGATGCAATTTCCTCCACACAATTATTGGGAGCAACTCAACACTTCTTTGGAAAGCTTGAGTTACAACATGGACCAATTAAAGGTGGAATACTAAGAGCACTCCATCATTCTCCATGAGATTAGAGAAGATCAAAGAGCTATGAGAGAGGAGCAACAAAGGCAAGGAAGAGACATAGAAGAGTTCAAGAGCATGATTGGTTCTTCAAGAGGAGGAAGACGTCACCCTCACTAAGGTGGACTCATTCCTTAATCTCCTTGTCTATTTATTTTTCTGTTTTCGGTTTCTATGTTGTAGGTTCTATCTATGTTTGTGTCTTCACTACATGATCATTAGTGTCTAGTGTCTATGTCTTAAAGCTATGAATAATTCCATGAATCATTCACCTCTCTTAAATAAAAAATGTGCTTAATTACAAAAGAACAAGAAGTACTTGGACTTCAAATTTTATCTTGAAACTAGTTTAATTATTTTGCTGTGGTGGCAATACTTTTTGTTTTCTAAATGAATGCTTAAACAGTGCATATTTTTTATCTTGTTGTTTATGAATGTTAAAATTGTTGGCTCTTGAAAGAATGATGAACAAAGAGAAATGTTATTGATAATCTGAAAAATCATGAAATTGATTCTTGAAGCAAGAAAAAGCAATGAATAAGAAAGCTTGCGAAAAAAAAATTGGCAAAAAAAAAAGAGAAAAAGAGAAAGAGAAAGAAAAAGCAAGCAGAAAAAGGAAATAGCCCTTTAAACCAAAAGACAAGGGTAAAAAGGATCCAAGGCTTTGAGCATTAATGGATAGGAGGGCCCAAGGAAATAAAATCCAGGCCTAAGCGGCTCCCTAACCATGTGCTTGTGTCATGAAGGTCCAAGTGAAAAGCTTGAGACTGAGTGGTTAAAGTCGTGAGCCAAAGCAAAAAAGAGTGTGCTTAAGAACTCTGGATACCTCTAACTGGGACTTTAGCAAAGCTGAGTAACAATCTGAAAAGGTTCACCCAGTTATGTGTCTGTGACATTTATGTATCTGGTGGTAATACTGGAAAACAAAGTGCTTAGGGTCACAGCCAAGACTCATAAAGTAGCTGTGTTCTAGAATCAACATATTGAACTAGGAGAATCAATAATACTATCTAAAATTCTAAGTTCCTATAGATGCCAATCATTCTGAATTTCAAAAGAAAAAGTGAGATGCCAAAACTGTTTAAAAGCAAAAAGCTACAAGTCTCGCTCATCTAATTAGAACTAAGTTTCATTGATTCTGTGGGATTCATTGTATATTCTCTTCTTTTTATCCTATTTTGTTTTCAGTTGCTTGGGGACAAGCAACAATTTAAGTTTGGTGTTGTAATGAGTGGTTAATTTATACACTTTTTGGCACTATTTTTATATAGTTTTTATTATGATTTAGTTAGTTTTTAGTATATTTTTTATTAGTTTTTAAGCAAAATTCACATTTCTAGACATTACTATGAGTTTGTGTATTTTTTCTGTGATTTCAAGTATTTTCTGGCTGAAATTGAGGGACTTGAGCAAAAATCTGATTCAGAGGCTGACAAAGGACTGCAGATGCTGTTGGATTCTGACCTCCCTGCACTTGAAATGGATTTTCTGGAGCTACAGAACTCCAAATGGCGCGCTCTCAATTGCGTTGGAAAGTAGATATCCAGGGCTTTCCAGCAATATATAATAGTATATACTTTGCGCGAGTTTGGCAATTTAAAATGGCGTCAAAACACCAGCTCTCTGCCTTTTTCTGGCGTCAAAACGCCAGAACTGACATAAAAGTTGGAGTTAAATGCCCAAACTGGCACCAAAGCTGGTGTTTAACTCCAAGAAAGACCTCTACATGTGAAAGCTTCAATGCTCAGCCCAAGCACACACCAAGTGGGCCCGGAAGTAGATTTCTACATCATTTACCTATTTCTGTAAATCCTAGTAGCTAGTTTCATTATAAATAGGACCTCTTACTATTGTATTTTCATTCTGAATGATATATTTTTCATATTTGAGGAGGCTGGCCATTCGGCCATGCCTGGACCTCCAGATTACTTATGTATTTTCAACGGTGGAGTTTCTACACACCATAGATTAAGGGTGGGGAGCTCTGCGGTTCCTTGAGTATTAATGCAATTACTACTATTTTCCATTCAATTCAAGCTTATTCTTGTTCTAACATATTCACTCGTACTTCAATCTGATGAATGTGATGATCCGTGACACTCATCATCATTCTCACCTATGAACGCGTGCTTGACAACCACTTTCGTTCTACCTTAGATTGAGCGTGTATCTCTTGGATTCCTGGCAAATACATGTTGATTGCCTCTGCTGACAACAGAGCCTTCCATTCCGTGAGATCAGAGTCTTCATGGTATAAGCTAGAATTATTGGCGGCCATTCCTGAGATCTGGAAAGTCTAAACCTTGTTTGTGGTATTCCGAGTAAGATCTGGGAAGGGATAATTGTAACGAGCTTCAGACTCGCGAGTGTTGGGCATAGTGGCAAATGCAAAAGGATTACTGGATTCGATTCCAACATGATCCGGAACCGACAGATGATTAGCCGTGCGGTGACAGTGCATTTGGACCATTTTCACTGAGAGGACGGGAAGTAGCCATTCATAACGGTGATGCCCTACACACAACTTGCCATAGAAAGGAGTATGAAGGATTGGATGAAGGCAGTAGGAAAGCAGAGTTTCAAGAGGGATTAAGCATCTCCATACACTTATCTGAAATTCCCACCAATGAATTACATAAGTATTTCTATCTTTATTTTATGTTTAATTATCTTTTAAATCATTAAAACTCCATAACCATTTGAATCCGCCTGACTGAGATTTACAAGGTGACCATAGATTGCTTCAAGCCGACAATCTCTGTGGGATCGACCCTTACTCACGTAAGATTTATTACTTGGCGCCATTATGTATCACAATTTCGTGCACCAACTCCCTTTTGGGTGTTGGACGCCAGCTGCTCCCCTGTGGGCGCTGGACGCCAGGAATGGGGCTAGTGGCTGGCATTGAATGCCAGTTTTGGACCTTCCTTTTCGAGGCAAAGTATGAACTATTATATATTTCTGTAAAGACCTAGATGTTAGCTTTCCATATCCGTTAAGAGCGCGCCATTTAGACTTCTGTAGCTCCAGAAAATCTCCTTCGAGTGCACAAAGATTAGAACCTGACAGCATCTACAGGAGTGTGAATTAAAGAGAATGCATATGTAATATATGGACTGTGAATTAAAGAGAATGCATATGGAATGTGAATTAAAGAGAATGCATGAGTATGTGAAAAAGTAGGAATCATGGGTAGCTAGGTATTGTATTAGAATTGTATAAGTTGTTATATGTGTTTGGTGAGAGTTTCGGTTAATCAAAGATTCAAGTTTCAAGCTCACTTGACCATATACAATCCGACCTTAACCCTACCCCATTTCAACCTATGAAAAGACCTCATGATATTTGTATGCATGCATGAAATAATTGTTGATTGTTAGATGAAAAATAAATCTTGGAAAGTAAGATTAGGGGAGAATTGAGTGAATCAACCCTATACACTTGAGTGATTAGAGCGGATACACATCCGGTGAGGGTTCGATTGCTCAATTACATGTTTTCACCTAGAATCATCACTTTTCTTGCAAGTTTGTAAAATTCTTTAATAACTAAATTCAATTGTAGATTTGATTTGATTGCTATTACTTTAGCCCTTATGCTTATAAATGTCTTCTTGGGAATTGATTTATTTTTGACCAAGTAGTTGCATTCATTTAGATAGATTTCATGTAGATAGGTTGCATTTAATTAGTTTGCATTGAATAAATGTTAATACCCATTGTCTCTTTCTTGATTCTAGCATGAGGACACGCTATAGTTTAAGTGTGTCGAGGTACCCATTTTTAGGGTTTATCTTGTGCGTAATTTAGGGGATTTTATCAACTTTTTTCACATTTATTCAAGGAAATAGCATGGTTTGATGACTTTCTCCTAATTTGCGCTTAAGAGTGAAAACATGCTTTTTAGCCCTTTAATATGCTAATTTTAATTCACCTTTCATTCCACTAGATACCTTGATGTGTTTGTTACTAAATTCAGGTTGAAAAGGCTCGGAATGGATAAAAGGAATGAAGAGAAAAGCATGCGAAGGGGAGAACTCATGGAAAATCAAGGATTTGGGGTGCACTCACCGACGCGCACGCGTAACATACGCTCACGCGTGGAAGATGAAGTCGCATGGCAACGCGTACGCGTAATAGACGCGTATGCGTGGATGGAAAATGTCAAGCGATGTGTACGCGTGACCCATGCATACGCGTCGATGCTCGCACATGACCTCATTAAAGTGAAAACGTTGGGGGCAATTTCTGAACTTTCCAGGCCCAAATCCAACTCATTCTCTGAGCCTATTACATTTAGAATTCAAGGGGGTGAAGGGGGGATCATTCATACATTTTAGTTTTAGAGAGAGATGTAGAATTCTAGAGAGAGAGACTCTCTCCTCTAGATTAGGGTTCTTAGTTTTATTTTCTTTTTTAGATCTAGATTTGAATTTTCTTCTTCAATTTAGTTTTCCTTTACCTTTACTTATTCTAACACTTTACTTCTCTTGTTGTTTCCTCTATTTTGTTAATTTTGGTTTATGAACTCTTTTGTTGGTTTTCGTTTTCTTTTAATGCAATTTGTTATTTCCATGTCTTCTTATATTTGCTTTAGTCTTCTATTATTGATTTCTTGCCTTTGTAGTTATAGCTTCCTTTATTTCTTGTAATTTATGATGTTTACTTTTATTGCCTTCTATGTGTTTGATGAAATGTCTCGTTTAGTTATGAGTTAGATTTTTCTCCTCTGGGCTTGTGTTGAGTAATTGGTGACTCTTGAATTATTAAACTCTTTTGTTGATTGATAATTGGAAGTTGCTAGTTGACCTGAATGTCACTAAAGCTAGTCTTTCACTATGATTTGACTAGGACTTGTGATCTTAAGTTGATATCCACTTGACTTTTCTTCATAATTAGAGGTTAACTAAGTGGAGAAATGGACAATTCTTGTCACAATTGATGATGATAACGAGGATAGGACTTCTAGTTCTCATACCTTGCCAAGAGCTTTCTTAGTTGTTAGTTTATTTCCTTTTCCATTTACATTTCTTGTTCCTTATTTCAAAAACCCCAAAAAATACAATTTCATAACCAATAACATGAACACTTCCCTGCAATTCCTTGAGAGATGACCCGAGATTTAAATACTTTGGTTATTTTTATTGGGGTTTGTACTTGTGACAAACAAATTTTTTATTGAGGAATTGTTTATTGGTTTAGAACTATACTTGCAACGAGATTTTCATTTGTGAAATTCTTTACCGACACACAAATTTCTCTTCATCAGTGCTTTTTTGTCTCTGAATCAGACTTTTGCTCAAGCTCCTCAATTTCAGTCATAAAATACCTGAAATCACCATAAAATAGAAAAACTCAAAGTAGAATCTAAAAATGTGAATTTAGCACTAAAACCTATGAAAACATAATAAAACTCAAACAAAATATAGTAAAAACTATATGAAAATGATGCCAAAAAGCCTATAAAATATCCACTCATCAGTAAGCGAGGGCGACTATCGATCTCCACGGTGGCAAAAGAGTCCTCGAAGGCACGTTTGAAAAAGATCTTGAAAGGAAAAGGGTAGAAAAAGCAGTGCCGACAAAGGTGGTGAGGGTAGAAGTGAACAGGGAGAGGGATCATCGGATGAAGGAAGGAAATATCCTAAGAGTGAACACGATCAAAAAGGAGAAAGAAAACAGGGTCATAGAGCTTTATCCTAATTTTATTGTACATGGATAATGTTGAAAATTCAAAAATATAATAAGGGTATTTCAAAAAAATGCTATTAAAGTTTCAGTCTCTATTTCCAAAAATTTCAGTCTCTTGTGTCCCCACTTTTTGGAGGTACTAAAGGGATTGAAATTTTGTGTCCCGAGATTGACTTTTAGTTTCAGTGTTTGGCCACCAAACACAATACTAAGTTTTAGTCTTCCTATTATCAGTCCCAGTACCTCCTACTAAACGTTACCCAAGAAACTTGTTGCTGCAGCAATTATCGTGGTTATTATAGTCTTTTCTTTCTCTCTCTCTCTCTTCACCACCATTTCTCTTATAGCCAGCTTAAACTTTAGAAATTATAATTTCTCTCTCTTTTAATTTTTCTTGGTTTTCACTAGGGATGGCAACATGTATCCTATATGTGGGTACCCAATCCAACCTAGTCTGGTTGGGTAGGGTTGTTAATCCAACCTATTACAAGTAACATCGAGTGCGGAGCGGGTTCTTATGCAGGTCGAGTAGGGTGCGAGTTGAGTTTCAATCCTACCTGACCAACCTGCACTCTGTATATGTATATATTATATTATATAAAAACATGTTGTAAGTAAAATTTGAACCAAGGACCTCTCACTTGGTATAAAAATTTTAAACTACTGAACCAGGATTATGAATTGGTAATTTGACGCTATTGTCTATATAAAATCCAATTCTATCCAGTGATATATAAATACCAAATTATAACACAATCCTAATCTCTTCCTTCAGATCAAACTCATAGCCCCCAATGGCCAGCCCCAAGAACCATAATCTCAATCTCTTTGTGACTTTCTGTCTCTCCGCTGACACTCTCCGCCAAACAATTATCGCATATCGCTTCTCCAGCCGTCTGTGCTACTCCTCTCTCTAGTGTCCATCACTTTCGTCCCTTGCCAGCGTCCGTCTCTATCCTCTCTCATTGTCCATCACCGGTCTTCCCTTTTTTTCGTCCCTCGCCACCGCTCACCTTCTTCCTTTTCTGCATATGCATTACTTGTTGCTTACTGCTTACAATGTCTCTGCCGCAATGATAAATTTGCTCAAATCGCACCTCTGCATCGTGATGATGATGCTTATCCAGCCACGCCTCTATTCTGCAAAGAATCTACTCTACGATAAGAAATCTACTATGCCGCCTCCTCCAATGCAAGTAAATTGGTCATTTCTACCATTAGATTTTTCAAAATTCATGTTTATATTTTGTAGTGAAATTGGTTTTAATATATATTTTAATTTCAAATTGATGAAATTACTGTGAAATTGGGATTTAGGGTTTGGATTTTGTTATTATGAAATTTGGTTTAAGGGTTGGAATTGATTAGTATGAACTTGGGTTTAGGATTTAAATTCTATAGCTTTAAAATTTTATTTAGGTCTTCCTTTGCGTTGTTGTAAAATTGATATTTATTGCTGTGGTTTTCTGAAATTAATGTTTGTTACTATGATTCTGTAAAATCGTTGTGACTCTGTTATCTTTGAATGTTTTAATATTGTGTTAAATTCATTTAAATTTGAATGATTTAGGATTGTCAAGATGTCTTCCGATGTAATGAGTCATACTCTTGAGAAAAGGAACTTATAGCCACTAATGGTCAACCATCTTAAGAGCCTTTTCAAATCACAATAATCACAATCTTGAGAAAAGATTGTTGATATTATGTTTGTATTATAATTATGTTATTTGTGGGATGACTGTGTAATTTGTGTTGGATTTTTAATTTGCATGCTCATCAGGTTATATAATAATATTGTATCTTCTTGATAACCCGTGGAAAGGATTGGATACCCACAAGTTGATGACGGGTAGCATTAGGGTTGGCATGTTCCTAACTCGTGGGTAGGGTAGAGTTGAATTTTAGTAAAAAGCTCAACTCACGGGTAGAGTTAAAGTTGGGTCCAAATCCTACCCCTAGTTTTCACCAGTATTTATAAAGAAAATGACTCTCTTTTGTCTTCTTCATTTTTGCATGCGGGGAATGTAAGACCCAAACCTTTTGAAGTTAGACTAAGAACTAGTTTTAATATATTTTAATGGGTCTAAGCTCAATTTTCAAAAATTATTTTATTAAGGATAATTGAATCAGGTTTTAATAAATTGAGTTTGAAATAAATTAAGGTTTTATTTAATTTTACGATTATTGAGTATTTTTTACTTACAAATTAAAGTTTTAGAATTTTGAAAATAATAAAGTTTTGACTATTTAAATTTGAATAATTAGAATTTTAGTTTGATTTTATGATTTGAAGGCAAATTAATACATTTATCTCTAATTTTAAATTAGAATACACAATGGAAAATAATTTGCAAGTTGACAAATAAATAGTATTTTTAAAGATAAGTAAATTGTATTATATTTAGTTTTCAATTACTACCTTACCCCCAATTTTATTGAAAATACCTACATTAATCCAAAAATTCCTAAATTAAAATCCACTAACTCTAACCCTAATTTCACTCACCTTCACCACATCCTCACTAACGTAACATACACACACACAGAGAAAGAAGAGAGGAAGAGCTCGAGTGAGAGAGTATGGAGAAAGGGAGAAGATGAAAGAGAGGTAACGGTGTAAAATCTACAAAATTAATAGGTAGTTAAAAAAATAAAAAAATAGAATTTTATAGTTAAATGAGATAGAATTAATTAAACTATGAATTTTGACACTAATTTTAAAGAATTTGTCCCAAAATTGGGCCAAACAGACCAAACCGGATGAACGGGCCCATATTGGGCCCAAAACCCAACTCAACTCAATAACATAAAAGAGCTTCAGCTCTTCTTCTCTCCTCCATAATGAAACCAACGGTGAAGCTTAAATGTGGAAGGAGGGGGAAGAACTCAAAACCCTCACCCAAAATTCAATCTCACGTAATTTTCAATTCGAAGCTCCGATTGACGAGCCGTTAGCGACCACGCGTTCGTCTCGGAACCCTCTATAAAATCATAGAATAATTTGGTAAAATATTTATTTTTTCTTACCCAAATTTTCCTTCTCATTTTTTACTTTAAGGGGTGTTAGAATTGAGAATTTATATGATTTTGGTATTTTATGTTCGAATTAGATCGTGAAAATTACCGAATTTTGTTCAGTTGAGGCATGAGTAAGGTAAGGACCCCAAACCTCTTATTGATTAGTGAATTAGAAAGCTTGAATGTTGATTATAGTGTTATATTGTGGAATTAGATTGAATAATATTGAGTTGGAGTATATTGATGGTGTTGGGAGCTTGATTATTGGACCTTGGTTGCTAAAAATTCTATTCGGAGAGACTTTTGGGCTGTGGACTCTTGAGAAATGTTGACCTTGAGGTGTCTTTGGGTTTTATGAAGAAACCGACCTAGGTATGGTTTCGGTTTCTTGTATGTAATATATAATGTTTTGTGAAAACTTAGGCTAGATGACAATATGATAAGATGAATTATATGTGGGTGCATATTTGGTAGTGTTGGTTAATGAAATGTGATTGTTTCGCTGTGGGTATTAGGTATGTCGGTTGTTAAAGAAATGTGGTGAATAGTTGATGAAATAATGATATATTGATGTTTGAGTACAAATATGGTATTGAATGTTAATTGCTGGGGTTGGACTTGGAGAATTTGTGTATTGGGGTGTCATAACATGAATATGAATTGTTGAGGTGTGGTTTGGTATGTTTTGCAGCTGTGTAGAGATGTGGAAGGTTGGTAGGAAATTGTGATGATGATTGGGGGTATTATGGGGGTATGAGTATGAATTGGTTGAATAGGTATGAGTTGATATATGAACAAATGTTGTTGTGTTAATTATTCATAAGTATTTGGTATTGATTTTGAGTGTTTTGAACTTGATTTGGTTGATAATGGTTTGGTTTGAAAATGAGAATTTGAAAAATAGAGATTTTGAACTTTTTGGGTAAAACTTGATTTTTAATGATCTTCGGCGATCCATAACTTGAATCTCGAATTTTGTATTTGAATGAAATCTATTTTAAATTAATGATAATTTCATGAGCTTTAAAATGGTATAAATTTTGTGGAAGTCAGAATTTTGTAGAAGAAGTTATGAGCGCCAGAAATTAGGTACAAAAAGCTGAAATTTTCCTAAGTGCAAAAAGCCAGAATTTCTGGTGTGTGCGCGTATGCACTGTTGTGTTTGTACGCATTGCATCTAAGCGTATGCACACTACCCTGTTGCACAAAAACTTCATTTTTCACTGTTTGACCTTTTTGACAAGCCTGTAAACCCCCGAAACTATTTTTCTGATGAAATTTACTATTTTTGAACTATTGAACATTCCTCTGATTTTTCAAACCTCTAAAAACTCTGATTAAAATTTATTAGTAAGGTTTTGAGTCACGAAGTAAGGCTAAGCAAGTGAAATAAGATAGAATTGGTATCTGAGGAGTTGAAGAAGCGGATACACGAATTGATTAGATATTGAGTAATGGCTTAGGGATAGATGAGTAACCCCTATCCGAGATATAACATTAAGAATAGATGAGCAATCCATATGTGTGATGAGATTTTGAAGATAGACGAGTAATCCCTATCTGAGTTATGGTTTTGTAGATAGATGAGTAATTCCCATTCGATATGAGACTTTAATGATAGACGAGTAATCCCTATTCGAGATGCGATTTTACGGGTAGACGAGTAATTCCTATCCAAGGATAGATGAGTAATTCCTATCCAAGTCATGGCCTGTGGATAAACGAGTAATTCCTACCTGGGTTATGGTTTGAGGCATCTACCTGAGTAGACTAGTAATACCTATTATGGATTGGGAAAAACACCGGCATGGGTAGACGAGTAATGCATGTTCCATGTTGTGGTGTTCTGTCCAGAGTTAGCTACCGGACATGTCGGATTGGATTTATAAGCGATAGATGAGACTCGTCAGCCATAGGGCAGGCATATATCATATGCATATTTTTTCTTTGTTTGATTGTGAATTATTTGGATTTGTCATTGTGAATTAATATGTTTATCTACTATACTTGCTACCTGTTTTATCTAAATTCTACCTGTGATTGGTTTGTCTGTATTGCTTGTTTGTGCACCGGTGTTTCGAAGGGTTGAAGGAGATAGAAGGTGAATTGTAGGGTTAGAGTTTTATGAGACAGATAGTGGATTGTAAATTCAGGGATTAAGTTAGGATTAAGTCAGAACTTTAAGAACTTTAGATAACTATCCTGCTTATGGTTTATGGTTTACCGTTTCAGTTCTTTAAGTTTTAAATATGAGTGTCGGAGTTCTAGGATTGCCTCTGACTTTTTTGGGACCTTATATCATATGTATGCAGCACCATTACCATGTTGAGAATCTCTGGTTCTCATTTGATACAGATATTTCTATTTTTTAGATGCAGGTTGAGAGGTACTGTTCATACCCTGGGTCGAGGTGTCCGACCCGGGATGTTCTACAGACAAAGCGACCGACCTCTTCAAGTCAGGATGACCCGACCTCTTCTTAAAGAGCTCGGCCAAATCATAGGAAAGCCCTATAAAGGGCCCAAATAGAGGAACACGACCCCAATCCAAAGGCAGCCCAAGCCTATAGAGATAAGGGCGGTTCCCATGAAAGATAAAAGATAAAGATAAAGATAAAATAACTAACTTATCTTATCTGCAAAGGTCACTCTACACCATTATAAATATACTGGAGCACCCAGGTATAACTCATACTCTGATTCTACTCAATACCTGCTTAATACCCTTGCTAACTTAAGCATCAGAGTCCCTTGCAGGTACCCCCACCCTCTGGGGATGAAGGAATCAGTATCACTATCAAGCTCAACAAATCGGATACAACCATTCCGACCAGCACAGAAGATCTCGTCCGAGATTGACCTACAATTTCAGGTAACCATCGAAACATTGGCACTGTTGTCGGGAAACCTGGAAATCATCCCATTACCATGGCGGATGACCATGAGAATGATCACACCTCAAATCTAGAAGAAAGAACGCCGCATAAAAACGCGAACACCACACCAAAAGATACTCCCCAAATCAACAATAAGAAGAACTCCCCAAACGAGGGAGCCCTGGATTCATTTCAAGATCAGTTAAAATAACTTGAGGAAGATGCTCTATGTCAACGAGAGGCTGAGAAGGATCTACAAAGAGAAAAAAGGCGACGCTGGGAATTGGAAAGCAAACTCCTAAAACTTGAAGCCGATGTCAAGACCAAATCCAGCCGATCCACTCCCGAAGATAACGCACGAAAGGAGCAAGATCCATTCACCAAAGAGATCATGAAGACGAAAATCCCAAAGGACTTTAAACTCCCAGACATGACCTTATATGACAGCACTATAGATCCTAGCCATCATCTCAGTAACTTCAGAAGCAGAATGTATCTCACCGACGCCTCAAATGCAGTTCGTTGCAAAGCCTTTCCAACTACTTTAATAAAAACAGCAATTAGATAGTTCGACAATCTCCCTCCTAGGTCCATCTCAAGTTTTGACGACATGGCTAAGAAATTTCTGGCCAGATTCTCCATCCAAAAGGACAAAGCCAAACATGCTCCGAGCTTATTAGGAATCAGGCAAGGAGAACGGGAAACCCTGCATAACTACATGGAAAGATTCAACAAGACATGTATGGATATACAAAACTTACCAACTGAAGCCGCTATTATGGGCCTCATTAATGGCTTGCGAGAAGGGCCCTTTAGTCAATCTATATCAAAAAAGTACCCCACATCTCTGAACGAGGTGCAGGAACGAGCGAAAAAATACATCAACATGGAGGAAAACTCCCGGTTAGGAGAAATCTCGAAGGCCGGGTTCATCCCCGGGATAAAGACAAAAAATCCAGGAAGAAGGAAGATCGACATAGAGAAAAAATAAAAAAATACCATAATTACACCCCTCTTCGGGTGTCTCTTGTGGATGTATACAGAGAGATTTGCAACACAGAAAAAACACCACCAGCTCGACCACTCAAAAGCAAAAAAGTAGGAGGAAACCAGGCTGAATATTGTGAATACCATCAAATCCGCGGGCACTCCACCAATGAGTGTTTCGACTTAAAAAATGTCATAGAAAAACTCGTACAAGAAGGAAAGCTAGATCGATATCTGGCCACCCATGATGATGAATAAAGAAAAAGAAGAAGAGCAGAAGATGTCGGACCAACCGCGCGATCATCTCGAACGCCAGAAAGACATGTCCACATTATACACGGCGGATTCGCAGGGAAGGAATCTCCAAATCATCTTGCAAAAGACATCTCAAAGGACGTATATCACGTCGCAGAAAAGGAGGAAGCACCCGACATCCCGGCGATCACTTTTACCAAGGAAGACGCATCCGGCGTCGCATCAGGGCATGACAATCCCTTGGTCATCACGGGCTAGGAGATACCCAGTTCAACCAATGGGATACATCTCGCTCCATACAACTTTTGGAAAAGGAAGTCAGTCAAGAACACTCAAAATAGATTACATTATAGTCTACGTAAGCTCAGCCTACAATGCCCTAATAGGTCGGACAACGTTAAATCAGCTCAGCGCAATAGTCTCAACTCCGCATCTATGCATGAAGTTTCCAACTGCAGGAGGAATAGCCACGATAAAAGCAGATCAGAAGATGGCACGCCACTGTTACAACGAAAGTCTAAACCTCAGAGGCAGAGGAGAAGAATTCCACACAATTGAGCTTGGAGGAGTTCAGAGGAGGGAGGAACTCTGTCCACAACCTGAAGGAGAAATAGAGAAAATCCAGATCGGGGACACCCCGGACCAAACAACCAACATTAGCACACTCCTAAAAAGAGACATAAAAGAATCACTCATACGGTCTCTACGAGACAATGCCGACCTCTTTGCGTGGAAGGCCGCAGACATGCCAAGTATAGATCCCAAACTAATGTGCCACAAGTTAGCAGTCTATCCAGAATCCCGGCCGGTACAATAGAGACGTAGAAAGCTAGGACCAGAACGCTCTCAAGCTGTGGAAGAACAAGTACGAGCTCTATTGGAGGTAGGTTTTATAAGTGAAGTCAAATACCCGCTATGGCTCGCTATGGCTCGGGATATAACCAAATTCCAATGTACCCACCCGACCAAGAAAAAACCTCTTTCTTAACCCCAAAGGCAAATTACTGCTACGTTGTTATGCCCTTCGGTCTTAAAAATGCGGGAGCCACTTACCAAAGATTAATGAACAAAGTTTTTTCGGATCACATCGGAAAGATCATGGAGGTCTACGTAGATGACATGCTAGTGAAGACGCAAAACGAAGAAATGTTATTATCCGACCTGACACAAGCATTCAACACTATAAGACGACACAGCATGCGACTCAATCTCGCAAAATGTACCTTCGCAGTAGAAGCTGGTAAATTCTTGGGTTTTATGATCACACAGAGAGGAATCGAGGCAAACCCAGAAAAGTGCAGGGCCGTACTCGACATGAAAAGTCCGACTTGTATCAAAGAGGTACAACAACTCAACGGGAGGTTGGCAGCCTTGTCCAGATTTCTGGCTGGATCAGCAATAAGATCTCTCCCCTTCTACGCCACTCTAAGCAATGGAAAGAAGTTTGAATGGACACCAGAATGCGAGCAAGCCTTCCAAGACTTCAAAAAGTTTCTGTGACGGCCACCTATATTAAGTCGGCTACGGGAAGGAGAACCACTCATATTGTACCTCGCGGTGAAAAATCGGGGAATAGCCTAAGCACTGGTCCGAGAAGACAACAGTGGGCAACAACCCATATACTTTATTAGCAAAGCATTACAAGGATCTGAGCTGAACTACCAGAAAATAGAAAAGTTCACTTACACTCTCATAATAACATCCCGATGACTTTGCCCATATATCCAGTCTCACATCATTAAAGTTCGGACCAACCAGCCCATAAAAGGGATCTTACAGAAAACAGACTTGGCAGGCAGAATCTTGCAATGGGCAGTCAAGTTGTCTGAATTTGACCTTCAATACAAAGCTCAGACGGCCATCAAATCTCAATATCTGGCCGACTTCATTGCGGAATTTACGGACACATAGGAAATCCCGATAGAATGGAATCTATATGTGGATGGCTCCTCAAATAAAATGGGAAGTGGCGCAGGCGTAATAATTGAAAGCAATCAGGGAACCCAAATCGAACTCTCCCTCAAATTCGAGTTCCCTGCCTCAAACAATCAAATGGAATAAGATAAGTTAGTTATCTTATCTTATCTTTTGAGTGAGGTCATCTTATCTTCAAGGGAACCGCCCTTCTCTTGTAGGCTTAGGCTGCCTTAGGGTCTGGGGCGTGTTCCTCTATTTTGGCCCTTTGTTTGGGCTTTCTCGTGATTTTGCCGAGATCTTTGAGAAGAGGTCGGATTGATCTGACCTGAAGAGGTCGGTCACTTTGTCTGTAGAACATCCCGGGTCGGGTAGCTCGACCCAGGGTATGAACAGTGCCCCTGCTTGAGCTCGGTCCTTTTGTTGAGGTCGAGTTTTTGACTTCGGTCCTTCTATGACAAAGCCGAACTCAAGCATTTTGTCGATTTCTTCCTTTTGTAGAATCTTTTGAATGTAGAACGTTTTCCTCTAAAAGCGCGCGCTTTTATATCAGCGCTTTTCTTTTGGGAACGTGAGAGGGTTTAATACCTTCATTAATTGGTATTAATTGCCCCGTTTTCTCCTGGTTTTTATTTTGAATTTTCTTCAATCAAAAACGGTTTCTCTTCTTCGCTCTTCTTCGTAACTTCTCCCTTTACTCTCTCATTTTCTGTTTCTTTTGTAATTTCTTCCCGCAACGTCTGTTCTGTCAATGCTTTCTGTGATAGAGGGGTGATTTCCAGATTTTCTCCTTCTATCTTCGCAGTTTTCCGCTTCGAGGGGTGGCTTTGTTGCTTCTGCTCTTCGGCTTTCTTTCGAGGGTTTCTTCTGTTTCTCCAGGTTCAATTTTTCTTCCTCTGTTTCTTTATATGTCTGTAGAAAGTTTGAATTTTGCTCAGAGAAAGTTTGGATCTTTCTATTTTTACCGTGCCTGATTGTTGCGTGTTCTGGAATTTCTTCATTTTTGGTGCGAGTCTTTTTGCTTTTCTCGTTGCTTGAATCTTTTTTTAGGGCTTTTGCATGTTGTCGCCACTTCTGGTTGCGCTTTCAATGATGGTTTTTGCTTGATTCTGAAAAAGTTTGCGTCTTTGATGATTTTCCGCTTGGCATTTTTGATGTTTTGACAATGCTTTTTGCTGATAGACTGTAGAAAGGTGGTGACTTTGTGTTTTTACTTCCTTTGTTTCTTTTGAGACTTTATTTTCTTTCTGATGAGTGCCGGGACGTAAGCTGTAGAAATTTCTTGAATCCTTGCTTTGTTACTGCCTCCAAAGGATGCCCCAGGACTTTGGTTTGAATCTTGGGGCTTTCCTTTTTTTTTCGTCCGTCGAGTTGTTTTGCCCCTCGTCCGAGATGCTTTTTTAGTAATCCACTCTTCTTTTCTTATTGTAGGATTTAGTTGGCCTCATGTCTTCTCGCAATAACGTTGTAGAGATGCCTTCCCGGGTTCCTGAGGGCATGGCTGATTGGGTGGACTCAATGGTTCTTATGTGTGTCTCTTTGGTTGATCCAAGTTTTGCGCGCAGCTTAGGCAGTTTCATAGGGTCTGTAGTAATCATGGTGATGAGAAGAACTATGAACTTGTCCCTCCCTCCTCTGAAGAGAGAGTCTGCTTCTCTACTCGAGTTGTTGACGATCGCCCTTTCTTCTATGTTTATGACTTTTTCTTTGGTCAACTGGGTATCACCCTTCCTTTTACTTCATTTGAGGCCGACCTGTTATGGTCCTGCAATGTTGCCCCCTCTCAACTTCACCCTAATTCCTAGGGTTTCATAAAGATTTTTCAATTGTTGTGCAATGGTTTTGGTATCCCTGCTTCCCAATCTCTCTTTTTCTATATGTTTGTCTTGACTAAGCCTGGAGTGGTAAAAAAGAAGGCAGCTTGGGTCTCCTTTCGCTCTACCCAGGGAAAGAAGGTATTTTCCATGTTTGACGAGTCATTCTGTGATTTTAAAAACTACTTTTTCAAGGTCCGAGCTGTTGAAGGAGCTCGGCCCTTCTTTCTGGATGAGAATGACGAGCCTGCTTTTCCCTTGGAATGGCAAAAGGATGTGAGGGTGTCCCGATATACGTGAGAAATGTTGGATGAGGTTGAGCGAGCCTTTGTGACTGTCCTGGAAGAACACTGGGGTCAACCTCCCCATCTCAACACAAAGAAATTTCTAACCAATCCTTCTCTTCTTCAAACTGAGCTGGGTATTTTGTGTTTCCTTTTTTATCTGTTTATATTGCTTGTGACTGTCTTTTCCGACTTGTGGCTTAATTTCTGTTTTATTTGCAGAGGAAATGAAGAATAATGAATCCATGAAAGCTTTTAAAAGAGCGCAGAGGGCGACTGCTGCTAGAAACATCTCGGCCAAGGCGGCTGGGGAAGGATCCTTCCAAGTGCGCATGAAGCCGTCTGTGCCGAGTTTCCCTGGGGTGAAGAAGGTGATCCCTACTCCCCGAGTTCGTCTGGTAGATCCTACTTCTGCTGCTCCTTCTGTTGCTTCTCCCAATAAAAAACAAAAAATAGCTGAGCCTTTCGACCTCGATGCTCCCGATTTTAATGCCATTGAATTTGTGGATCAGCAAATCGGTCCCTATGGTGCCCTCTCTATGGACGATGTGTCCATCCTCCAACATTTGGAATTTATGGCCCAAAATAACGTAAAGATGGCGTATATGGCGGCTGCTATATACCGAACTGCTCAGAATCTTCCTCTCCACGCCACCAAAGCATTTATGGAGGAGGCAAAGCAGGAGTTTGACTGGATGAGGGAGCTGAAGGAGGAACTTGAAGTAAAGGTGACCAAGTTGGAGAAAGATCTAGAGAACGAGAAGGCGAATTCCCTTTCACTGGCAGCTTCTTTGAGGTTGGCCGATGACACAGCCATGATGCATAAGGAAAGTTACGTTACATCTTATTGGGAGGTGATGCGCCTGAGGGGGGAGTTGAACAATGCCCGGGAAGATTATTCTGAGCTCCAAGGTCATCTCGTTGACAGCGTAACTGCTGCTTACGAGAACTTGAAGGAGCAAGCTCGGGTCATTGCTCCCGAGGCGAATCTTACCCCTTTCAGCTTGGACAACGTTGTCAGGGATGGCAAGATTGTCCCTGATGACGATGGTGATGATGATGCTGATCCTCCCCCTGTGTCCTCTGCCAAAGTGTCGACATCTTATGCTCCTCCGGTTGCACCTGATTCGGATTGCCAGGTTCTGAACCGGGAGGATGGAACTATAGACGCTGTGCCTATTCAGACTCGTCCTCCTTCTCCTTGTCCTGATGATGCCAAGAAGGCTCCTGATGCTTGCTGATCTCTTTCTGGATATTTGTGTAGTTGGCCCCGCTTTTGGGCTCTTAAAACTTTTTTGTTTATTTGCTGACATTTTCTAGTTGCTTGCTTTAGCAACTTTTACTTTGAAAAACAAAGAGTAGCTCGCTATCCTTTTAAGGTAGGTTTTGATGGCCTCCGAGGCTTTATAACTTGTTATCTCTTCTATTTTCTGAGAATGTTGGAACCTAGTAGCTTGACCTCTCTGAATTGCTTTGTACGTATTGTTTATAGCTTGGATCCTTTGAAGTTGTGTCTGTGTGGGTCCGACTTGTTTCTCGATTTTCTCGCTTTTGTACGTATTTTTGGCGCTCCGTAACCGATTCCTTTGCGTTGGTCCCTTTCTAAGTTATTTCTGTAATCCCCTTTCTTGGATCTTTATCAGGTTTCTTTCGGGGATTACTTTTATAACTTTGTTTTGTAGGAAACCGACTTCGTTAGGTCGATCTCTTTCTAAGTTATTTTTGTAATTCTCTTTCTTAGACCTTTGTCAGGTCTCTTTCAGAGATTACTTTTATAACTTTGTTTTGTAGGAAACCGGCTTCGTTAGGTCGATCTCTTTCTAAGTTATTTTTGTAATCCTCTTTCTTGGACCTTTGTCAGGTCTCTTTCAGGGATTACTTTTATAACTTTGTTTTGTAGGAAACCGACTTCGTTAGGTCGATCTCTTTCTAAGTTATTTTTGTAATCCTCTTTCTTGGACCTTTGTCAGGTCTTTTTCAGGGATTACTTTTATAACTTTGTTTTATAGGAAACCGACTTCGTTAGCTCGATCTCTTTCTAAGTTATTTTTGTAATCCTCTTTCTTGGACCTTTGTCAGGTCTCTTTCAGGGATTACTTTTATAACTTTGTTTTGTAGGAAATCGACTTCGTTAGGTCGATCTCTTCTTAAGTTAAAGTAATCCTCTTTAATAGGGTTGGCCAGACCTCTTTCCAGGGTTTACTTATAACTTGGGTTGACTTGGTCCGACTTCTTAATGTTGGCCAGTCTTTAAGTTATTATTTTAGCTATCCGTAAGACCTTGTCAGGTTCTTTTTTGGATTGCTTTTGATAACTTCTTACATTATTCTGTG
The DNA here is from genome assembly GCF_000817695.3 of Arachis duranensis. Classification (NCBI taxonomy): domain Eukaryota; kingdom Viridiplantae; phylum Streptophyta; class Magnoliopsida; order Fabales; family Fabaceae; genus Arachis; species Arachis duranensis. The sequence goes on from NC_029773.3 coordinate 61,613,365, forward strand.
TTCATCTTTGCCGATTTGCAGAAAGTGGTTGGCATCTTTAGATCGTCTTTTGGGTGAATCGCGTTTTCACCTTTATCGGACGGTTATCTTTGTCGTGATCGTGCAGTGAAAGCCATTCGACGCTTTGATTATATCTGGAAGCCATTCGACACTTTAGAGCTTCCTCCTTGATCCGAGCTCTTTCTTGGATTTCAGGTAGTAGGTCGAGCTCTTCCCTCTGAAGTTGGGAGTTTGCTCCCTCATTGTAATGAACTACTCTAGGAGATCTTTCCTCAATTTCTACTGGAATCATTGCCTCTGTTCCGTATGCTTACCGGAAGGGGGATTCCTTTGTGGTGGAATGTGGCGTCGTTTGATATGCCCATAGGACCTGTGGAAGCTCTTCTGCCCAGGCTCCCTTTGCATATTGTAATCTATGTTTTAACCCGGCCAATATGACTTTGTTGGCGGCTTCGGCCTGTCCATTGGCCTGTGGATGTTCGAGGGAGGTGTACTGGTGCTTTATATTCAAGTCGGCTACTAGTTTTCTTAAGCCTGCATCTGTGAATTGAGTGCCATTGTCTGTGGTTATTGAATATGGGATTCCGAACCTTGTGACAATGTTTCTATATAGGAATTTTCGGCTTCTTTGGGCGATAGCGTTGGCTAAGGGTTCTGCCTCGATCCACTTTGGAAAGTAATCTACCCCTACTATGAGAAATTTAACTTGTCCTGATCCCTGGGGAAAGGGGCCGAGAAGATCGAGTCCCCATTTTGAAAACGGCCAAGGCGAAGTTACGCTGATGAGATCTTCTGGCGGGGCGATGTGAAAGTTGGCATGTTTCTGACATGGTGGACATGTCTTTACAAATTCTGTGGCTTCTTTCTGTAATGTTGGCCAATAGAACCCTGCCCGGAGTACTTTTTTGGCGAGGGCCCGTGCTCTAGGATGGTTGCCACAAATGTCGCCGTGTACTTCTTCTAACACTTCCTTTGTGTGGGAGGTCGGTACGCATTTTAATAATGGTACTGAGATCCCTCTTTTGTACAGGATGTTGTTTATGATGGTGTAGTACTGTGCCTCCCTTTTTAGCCTCTTTGCCTCCTTTTCTTCTGTGGGGAGTGTTCCTATTTTAAGGTAGTTGATTATGGGGGTCATCCATCCTTGGTCCTGGTTTACTATGGCTAGGACTTCTTCTTCCGAGATTGACGGGTTTTGTAACATTTCCTGGATGAGACTTCTATTGTTGCCCCCTGGTTTGGTGCTGGCTAGTTTCGAGATTGCGTCATCTCGGGTATTTTGTTCGCGAGGGATGTGGCAGATCTTATATTCCTCGATTTGTCCGAGTTGTTCCTTGGTCTTATCCAAATACTTTTTCATGGTGGGATCTTTGGCTTGGTAGCTCCCTGTTATTTGTGATGTGACCACTTGTGAATCGCTGTAAATATCGAGTTTTTGAGCTCCCAACTCTTCAACCAGCTTCAAACCAGCTAACATTGCTTCATATTCTGCCTGGTTATTTGAGGCCGGGAACCCGAACTTGAGGGAGAGCTCAACTTGGGTTCCTTGGTTGCTTTCTATTATTATGCCTGCGCCGCTTCCAGTTTCATTTTAAGAACCGTCCACATAGAGATTCCATTCTGTGACAGTTTCCAGGACATCTGTGAATTCTGTGATAAAGTCGGCCAGATACTGTGATTTGATGGCCGTCCGAGCTTCATATTGGAGGTCGAACTCTAACAGCTCGACTGCCCATTGTAGAATTCTGCCTGCTAAATCTGTTTTCTGCAATATTCCTTTTAGGGGCTGGTTAGTTCGAACTTTAATGATGTGAGCCTGGAAGTAAGGGCAGAGTCGTCGGGATGTTAAAATGAGAGTATAGGCAAATTTTTCTATTTTCTGGTAATTCAACTTGGATCCCTGTAGTGCTTTGCTGATGAAGTAGACGGGTTGTTGTCCATTCTCGTCTTCTCTGACTAGTGCTGAGGCTATTGCCCGGCATCCTACTGCGAGATATAATATGAGTGGTTCTCCTTCTCGTGGTCAAGATAGGATAGGTGGCCGTCCTAAGAACTTCTTAAAGTCTTGGAAGGCTTGCTCACATTCTGTTGTCCATTCAAACTGTTTTCCCTTTCTTAAAGTAGCATAGAAGGGGAGAGATCTTATCGCAGCTCCTGCTAAGAATCGGGATAGGGCGGCCAATCTCCCATTGAGTTGCTGTACTTCTTTGACACAGGTTGGGTTCTTCATGTTGAGTATGGCCTGACATTTGTCTGGATTTGCTTCAATTCCTCTTTGTGTGAGCATGAAACCTAAGAATTTGCCCGCTTCTACTGCAAAGGTGCATTTCGCGGGATTGAGTCGCATGTCATGCTTTCTTATGGTGTCGAACACTTGGGCCAGGTCGGACAATAATGTCTCTTCACTTTGTGTTTTTATTAGCATGTCATCCACGTAAACTTCCATGACCTTTCCGATGTGATACGAGAAGACTTTATTCATTAGCCTTTGATAAGTAGCTCCTGCGTTCTTGAGACCGAAAGGCATCACAATGTAGCAGTAGTTTGCTTTTGGTGTTAAGAACGAGGTCTTTTCTTGATCTGGTGGGTACATGGGGATTTGGTTGTACCCTGAGTAAGCGTCCATAAACGAGAGATATCTATATTCGGAGGAAGCATCTACCAGGGCGTCAATACTTGGGAGTGGGTATGGATCTTTTGGACAAGCTTTGTTGAGATCGGTGTAATCAGTGCACATTCGCCACTTCCCATTTGATTTTTTCACCAAGATGACGTTGGCTAGCCATAGTGGGTATTTGACTTCTCTTATGAATCCTGCTTCCAGTAGTGCCTGTACTTGTTCTTCCACAGCCTGGGATCGCTCTGGCCCAAGTTTTCTTCGTCTCTGTTGTACCGGCCGAGATCCTGGGTAGACCACCAACTTATGACTCATTAGCTTAGGGTCTATTCCTGGCATGTCTGTGGCTTTCCACGCGAAGAGATCAACATTATCTCGTAAGAATTGTATTAGTAATTCTTTTGAATCTTCTCTTAGGATTGTGCCGATATTAGTTGTTTTTTTCGATGTATCCCTAATTTGAATCTTCTCTATCGCGCCTTCTGGTTGTGGACGAAGCTCTTCTCGTTGTTGGACTCCGCCCAGCTCGATTGTGTGGAACTCTTCTTCCCCGCCTCTTAGGTTTAGGCTTTCGTTATAACAGCGACGTGCCATCTTTTGATCTGCTTTTATCGTGGCTATTCCTTTCGTAGTGGGGAATTTCATACATAGATGTGGGGTCGAGACTATTGCGCCAAGTTGGTTGAGTGTTGTCTGACCTATGAGAGCATTGTAAGCTGAACTTACATCGACCACGATGTAGTCTATTCTGAGGGTTCTGGATTGGTTCCCTTTTCCGAAGTTTGTATGTAGTGGTATGTATCCCAGTGGTTGAAACGGGGTATCTCCTAGTCCAAACAGACTGTTTGGGTATGCTTTAAGCTCTTTTTCTTCTAAGCCGAGTTTATCGAAGGCTATTTTGAATAAGATGTCGGCGGAACTCCCTTGGTCTATTAAGGTGCGGTGTAGATTGGCGTTTGCCAATATGATGGTGATGACCATGGGATCGTCATGTCCTGAGATGATGCCGGAGGCGTCCTCTTTAGTGAATGTTATTGCCGGGATGTTGAGTGCTTCCTCCTTTCCCTTGACATGATATACTTCTTTGAGATATCTTTTGCGAGATGATTTGGAGATCCCACCTCCTGCTAATCCGCCATGTATCATGTGGACATGTCTCTCTGGTGTCCGAGGTGATCGTTCAGTTCGTTTGGTATCTTCATCCCTTCGTCTCTTTCTTTGATCATCATCTCGGGTGGCCAGAAATCGATCTAATTTTCCTTCTCTCACTAATTTTTCTATGATATTTTTTAAGTCGAAGCATTCATTTGTGGAGTGTCCACGGACTCGATGGTATTCACAATATTCCTTCCGGTTTCCTCCTCCCATTTTGCCTTTGAGTGGCAGTGCTGGGGGGATTTTTTCTGTATGGCAGACTTCTTTGTATATTTCGACCAGGGATGCCCTGAGAGGAGTGTAATTATGGTATTTTTTGATTTTCTCCCCTTGTCGATCTTCTTTTCTCTTGGATTCCTTGTCTTTGTCTCGGTAGGAGGTCCCCGATTTTGAGGTCTCTCCTAACCGAGCATTTTAATCCATGTTGATATATTTTTCTGCTCATTCCTGTACTTCGTCTAAGGAGGTCGGGTACTTTTTTGATATAGACTGGCTAAAAGGTCCCTCTCGTAGGCCGTTGATGAGTCCCATGATGGCGGCTTCTGTTGGTAAACTTTGTATGTCCATGCGTGTTTTGTTGAATCTTTCCATGTAGTTGCGGAGGCTCTCCCGATCTCCTTGTTTGATCCCTGATGAGCGGATAATTTATACGCTTTTTGGCATTGTTTTTAGTATGTTTTTTGTATGTTTTAGTTAGTTTTTATTACATTTTTATTAGTTTTTAGTTAAAATTAACTTTTCTGGACTTTACTATGAGTTTGTGTGTTTTTATGTGATTTCAGGTATTTTCTGGCTGAAATTGAGGGACCTGAGCAAAAATCTGATTCAGAGGCTGAAAAGGACTGCAGATGCTGTTGGATTCTGACCTCCCTGCCCTCGAAGTAGATTTTCTGGAGCTACAGAAGTCCAATTGGCGCGCTCTTAACTGCGTTGAAAAGTAGACATCCTGGGCTTTTCAGCAATGTATAATAGTCTATACTTTGCCTGAGATTTGATGGCCCAAACAGGCGTTCCAAGTCAGCTCAAGAATTCTGGCGTAAAACACCGGAACTGGCACAAGAATGGGAGTTAAACGCCCAAACTGGCACAAAAGCTGGCGTTTAACTCCAAGAGAAGTCTCTTCATGAAAATGCTTCAATGCTCAGCCCAAGCACACACCAAGTGGGCTCGGAAGTGGATTTTTATGTAATTTACTCATCTTTGTAAACCCTAGGCTACTAGTTCCCTACAAATAGGACCTTTTACTATTGTATTATCATCTTGGTAGCTATCTTTGAGTAGTCTTATGCTATCTTAGATCATGGGGGCTGGCCTCTCGGCCATGCCTAGACCTTGTTCTTATGTATTTTCAACGGTGGAGTTTCTACACACCATAGATTAAGGTGTGGAGCTCTGCTGTACCTTGGGTATTAATGCAATTACTATTGTTCTTCTATTAAATTCAGCTTATTCTTCTTCTAAGATATCACTTGTTCCTCAACTTGATGAATGTGATGATCCGTGACACTCATCATCATTTTCACCTATGAACGTGTGCCTGACAACCACCTCCGTTCTACCTTAGATTGAGTGGATATCTCTTGGGTTCCTTAATTAGAATCTTCGTCGTATAAGCTAGAATTGATGGCGGCATTCAAGAGAATCCGGAAGGTCTAAACCTTGTCTGTGGTATTCTGAGTAGGATTCAAGGATTGAATGACTATGACGAGAGACGGAAGGGACAAAGCATCTCCATACGCTTATATGAAATTCTCACCAATGAATTGCATAAGTATCTCTATCTTTATTTTATGTTTTATGTTATCTTCCATAACCATTTGAATCTGCCTGACTGAGATTTACAAGATGACCATAGCTTGCTTCATACCAACAATCTCCGTGGGATCGACCCTTACTCGCGTAAGGTTTATTACTTGGACGACCCAGTGCACTTGCTGGTTAGTTGTGTGAAGTTGTGATAAAGAGTTGAGATTGCAATTGAGCGTACTATGTTGATGGCGCCATTGATGATCACAATTTCGTGCACCAATCCCTAGTAAGCTGGGGGCGTGCTTGGCCTTATCTTTCTAAATGGAGAATCTGGCTAGGAATATTTTAGCTAGGTCATCAAAGCTTGAGATGGACTTTGGGGGTAGGTTGTCGAACCATCGAATTGTTGTCTTTGTGAGAGTTGTTGGAAAGGCTTTACAACGAACAGCATCTGGGGCGTCGGTAAGGTACATTTTGCTTCTGAAGTTGCTGAGGTGGTGGTTGGGGTCCGTGGTGCCATCATATAGAGTCATATCCGGGAGTTTGAAGTCTTTTAGAATTTTGGTTTTCATGATTTCCCTGGTGAATGGGTCTTGCTCCTTGCATGAATTTTCTTCAGGATTGGCCCGGGGGGCTTTTAATTTAAGATCGGCTTCCAATTGCTGTAGTTTTTATTCCAATTCTCGACGTCGCCGCACCTCTCTTTGTAGATCTTTTCCGATTTCTCGTTGTTGTTGGGTTTCTTTTTCAAATTGTTTTAGGTGATCTAGGAGCGCTTCTATTGCCCCGGAATTTAGTGAGTCTTTGTCTTTGTTGGTTTCCGGGGTATCTTATAGCGTGACATCCGCATTCTTGTGCGGTATTCTATCTTCCAGACCTGAATCATGGTCGCTGTCATGGTCGTCCGCCATGGTGATGGGATGACTTCCAGGTTCCCCGGCAATGGCGCCAATGTTCCGAGGGTTACCTGAAACTGTAGGTCGATCTCAGTCGAGATCTTCTGTGTTGGTCGGAGCCGACGTGTCCGGCAGGTGTATAGCAGTCGGAGCTGGTGTGTCCGACTTTTGGGACTGAAAGTGCTGCTGATCATTCATCCCCGGAGGGTGGGGGGTACCTGCAAGGGACTCTGATGCTTAAGTTAGCAAGGGTATTAAGCAGGTATTGAATAGAATCAGAGTATGAGTTATACCTAGATGCTCCAGTGTATTTATAATGGTGTGGAGTGACCTTTTTGGATAAGATAAGTTAGTTATCTTATCTTATCTTTTGGGTGAGGTCATCTTATCTTCAAGGGAACCGCCCTTCTCTTGTAGGCTTGGGCTGCCTTAGGGTCTGGGGCGTGTTCCTCTATTTGGGCCCTTTGTTTGGGCTTTCTCGTGACTTGGCCGAGCTCTTTGAGAAGAGGTCGGATTGATTTGACCTGAAGAGGTCGGTCACTTTGTATGTAGAACATCCAGGGTCGGGTAGCTCGACCCAGGGTATGAACATACACCATCATAAATAATACTCTATACAAAAGAGGGATTTCAATACCACTGCTAAAATGTGTGCCGGCTTCTAACACAAAAGATGTTCTAGAAGAAGTACACAGTGGCATTTGTGGCAATCACCTCGGAGCGCAGGCACTGTCCAAAAAAGTAATTTGGGCAGGATTTTATTGGCCAACTCTACAAAAAGAAGCCACAGAATTTGTAAGGACATGCTCACAATGTCAGAAGCATGCCAACTTCCACACCGCTCCGCCAGAGGAACTCATCAGCATAACCTCACCTTGGCCATTCGCAAAATGGGAACTCGATCTCCTCGGACCTTTTCCTCGAGGATTAGGACAAGTTAAATTCTTCATAGTAGGAATAGACTACTTCACAAAATGGATTAAGGCAGAACCCCTAGCCAACGCCACAGCTCAAAGAAGTCGAAAATTTCGATATAGAAACATCGTCACAAGGTTCGGAGTTTCATACTCCATCACTACAGACAATGGTACCCAGTTCACAGACGCAGGCTTCAGAAAACTAGCGGCCAACCTGAATATAAAACAACAATTCACCTCTGTTGAGCACCCTCAAGCCAATGGACAAGCTGAAGCTGCTAACAAAGTCATATTAGCAGTGTTAAAATGGAGATTATTGGATGCAAAGGGAGCCTGGGCCGAGGAACTCCCACAGGTTCTATGGGCATATCGAATGACGCCACATTCCACTACAAAGAAATCACCCTTCCGATTAGCATATGGAATGGAGGCGATGATCCCAGTAGAGGTCAAAGAAGGGTCACCCAGAGTGATCCACTTTAGTGAGAAAGCCAATTCCCAACTTTAAAGGGAAGAGCTCGACTTACTTCCAGAAATCCAAGAAAGAGCTCGGATAAGAGAAGAGGCGCTAAAACAACGAATGGCCTCCAGGTATAACCAAAAGGTAATATGACGGACCTTCACTGAGGATGACCTCATCCTAATACGAAACGACATCAGAACAACTCGACCGGGAGAAGGAACGCTGGCAGCAAACTGGAAAGGACCCTACCGAGTCATGAAGTGCTGGGAAAGGGCTATTACAGGCTTTCCGAACTCGACGGGCGAGAGCTTCCCAGGTCATGGCATGCCTGCAACCTAAGAAGGTACTACAGCTAAAGGTGATAAAAGATCTTGGACAAGGCACACTCTTTTTCCTGAAAAAGATTTTTTAACAAGGGGCCAAGCCAAGACCTACAAATCACCCGACTTAGAAAAATTAAACATGTATATTTGCATTTTCTTTTAATAAAACTTGTTCAGATTTTCTACAAACGCTCAAGTCGTATTATTCTGAAACATTCATCGCTCGATTATAAAGCTACAGATCGACAGAAAGTGAAAACCAAAAATTCACTGCGTGATCACGATAAAAACGAGGGTTAAAACCCAAATTCTACAAAATCGGCAAAGATGAAAATAGAATAATGCAAGAAGTTATAGAAAGTGATCCATAGAAAGGACCGGACGAGGTCCTAATAAAATGGATTGCTATAAAATAACTTAAAAGACTGGCGCAATAGTCTCGTTTATGGACGCATACTCGGGGTACAACCAAATCCCTATGTATCCACCAGATCAAGAAAAGACCTCATTCTTAACACCGAAAGCAAACTACTGCTACATTGTGATGCCTTTCGGTCTCAAGAACGCAGGAGCTACTTATCAAAGGCTAATGAATAAAGTCTTCTCGGATCACATCGGAAAGGTCATGGAAGTCTACGTGGACGACATGCTAATAAAAACACAAAGCAAAGAGACATTATTGTTGGTGGACGAAATTGTGATCCATATTCTTTTGTACTTGTATGAAATCATTATTATGGCACCAGTTGAATTCACAACTCCGTTCAACTAACCAGCAAGTGTACTGGGTCGTCCAAGTAATAAACCTTACGTGAGTAAGGGTCGATCCCACAAAGATTGTTGATATGAAGCAAGCTATGGTCACCTTGTAAATCCCAGTCAGGAGGATAAAATTATGGAATTTAGAAAATCAAATATGATTAATAAAAATAAATGGAAAATAAAAAGGGATAGAGACACTTATGTAAATCCATAGTGAGAATTTCAAATAAGCGTATAGAGATGCTGTGCTCCTCTTGAAACTCTACTTCACTACTCACTCTTCCTTCAATCCTTCTTACTCCTTTCCATGGCAAGTTGTATGTAGGGCATCACCATCAACGGTGGCTACTTTCAATCCTCTCGGGAAAATGATCCTATGCGCTGTCACGGCACGGCTAATCGTCTGGAGGCATCACCCATGGTTGATGGCTACATCCCGTCCTCTCAGTAAAAACGTTCCTATGCTCTGTCACTGCACGGCTAATCATCTGTCGGTTCTCAATCAGGTTGGAATAGAATCCATTGATTCTTTTGCGTTTGTCACTAACGCCCAGCCTTCAGGAGTTTGAAGCTCGTCACAGTCATTCAATATCGGAATCCTACTCGGAATACCACAGACAAGGTTAGACTTTTTGGATCCTCATGAATGCCGCCATCTATCTAGCTTATACCACAAAGATTCTGTTGGGGAATCTAAGAGATATGCACCCGGTCTAAGGTAGAACGGAAGTGGTTGTCAATCACGCGCGTTCATAGGTGAGAATGATGA
>NC_029773.3:61623256-61626788 GCF_000817695.3 Arachis duranensis
ACGTTCAACTCCGGATCATGACGTTTTTCTGGCGTTTAACTCCAGATAGCAGCATGTACTTGGCGTTCAACGCCAGGTTACGTCGTCAATTTCCGAACAAAGTATGGACTATTATATATTGCTGGAAAGCTCTGGATGTCTACTTTCCAACGCCATTGAGAGCGCGCCAATTAAAGTTCTGTAGCTCCAGAAAATCCATTTCGAGTGCAGGGAGGTCAGATTCCAACAGCATCAGCAGTCCTTTTGTCAGCCTTTTTCAGAGTTTTGCTCAAGTCCCTCAATTTCAGCCAGAAATTACCTGAAATTACAGAAAAACACACAAACTCATAGCAAAGTCCAGAAATGTGAATTTAACATAAAAACTAATGAAAACATCCCTAAAAGTAGCTTGAACTTACTAAAAACTACCTAAAAACAATGCCAAAAAGCGTACAAATTATCCGCTCATCAATTGTCTGACCTGGCCCAAGTGTTCGACACCATAAGAAAGCATGACATGCGACTCAATCCCGCGAAATGCACCTTTGCAGTAGAAGCGGGCAAATTCTTAGGTTTCATGCTCACACAAAGAGGAATTGAAGCAAATCCAGACCAATGTCAGGCCATACTCAACATGAAGAGCCCAACCTGTGTCAAAGAAGTACAACAACTCAACAGGAGATTGGCCGCCCTATCCCGATTCTTAGCAGGAGCTGTGATAAGATCTCTCCCCTTCTATGTTACTTTAAGAAAGGGAAAACAGTTCGAATGGACAACAGAATGTGAGCAAGCCTTCCAAGACTTTAAGAAGTTCTTAGGACGGCCACCTATCCTATCTCGACCACGAGAAGGAGAACCACTCATATTATATCTCGCAGTAGGAAGCCGGGCAATAGCCTCAGCACTAGTAAGAGAAGACGAGAATGGACAACAACCCGTCTACTTCATTAGCAAAGCACTACAGGGATCCGAGCTGAACTACCAAAAAATAGAAAAATTTTCCTATACTCTCATTTTAACATCTCGACGACTCCACCCTTACTTCCAGGCTCACACCATTAAGGTTCGAACTAACCAGCCCTTAAAAGGAATATTGCGGAAAACAGATTTAGCAGGTAAAATTCTACAATGGGCAGTCGAGCTGTCAGAGTTCGACCTCCAATATGAAGCTCGGATGGCCATCAAATCACAATATCTGGCCGACTTTATCGCAGAATTCATAGATGCCCTGGAAACCCTCACAGAATGGAATCTCTATATGAACGGTTCTTCAAATAAAACTGGAAGCGGCGGAGGCGTAATAATAGAAAGCAACCAAGGAACCCAAGTTGAGCTCTCCCTCAAGTTCGGGTTCCGGGCCTCAAATAACCAGGCGGAATATGAAGTATTGTTAGCTGGTTTGAAGCTGGCTGAAGAGGTGGGAGTTTAAAAACTCAACATTTACAGCGATTCACAAGTGGTCACATCACAAATAACAGGAAGCTACCAAGCCAAAGATCACACCATAAAAAAGTATTTGGATAAGACCAAGGAACAGCTCGAACAAACCGGGAAATATAAGATCTGCCACGTACCCCGCGAACAAAATGTCCGAGCTGACGCACTCTCGAAACTAGCCAGCACCAAACCAGGGGGCAACAATAGAAGCCTCATCCAGGAAATGTAACAGAACCCATCAATCTCGGAAGAGGAAAAAGTCCTAGCCATAGTAAACCAGGACCAAGGATGGATGACCCCCATAATCAACTACCTCAAAACAGGAACACTCCCCACAGAAGAAAAGGAGGCAAAGAGGCTAAAAAGGGAGTGTTAGAAGAAGTACACGGTGGCATTTGTGGCAATTATCTCGGAGCACGGGCCCTCGCCAAAAAAGTACTCCGGGCAGGGTTCTATTGGCCAACATTACAGAAAGAAGCCACAGAATTTGTAAAGATATGTCCACCATGTCAGAAACATGCCAACTTTCACATCGCCCCACCAGAAGAGCTCATCAGCGTGACTTCGCCTTGGCCGTTTGCAAAATGGGGACTCAATCTTCTCGGCCCCTTTCCCTAGGGATCAGGACAAGTTAAATTTCTCATAGTAGGGGTAGATTACTTTACAAAGTGGATCGAGGCAGAACCCTTAGCCAATGCCACCGCCCAAAGAAGCCGGAAATTCCTATATAGAAACATTGTCACAAGGTTCGGAGTTCCATATTCAATAACCACAGACAATGGCACTCAATTCACAGATGCAGGCTTCAGAAAACTAGTAGCCGACTTGAATATAAAGCACCAGTACACCTCCGTCGAACATCCACAGGCCAATGGACAGGCCGAAGCCGCCAACAAAGTCATATTAGCCGGGTTAAAATGAAGATTACAAGATGTAAAGGGAGCCTGGGCAGAAGAGCTTCCACAGGTCCTATGGGCATATCGAACGACGCCACATTCCACTACAAAAGAATCCCCCTTCCGGTTAGCATACGGAATAGAGGCAATGATTCCAGTAGAGATTGAGGAAAGATCGCCTAGAGTATTTCATTACAATGAGGGAGCAAACTCCCAACTTCAGAGGGAAGAGCTCGACCTACTACCTGAAATCCAAGAAAGTGCTCGGATCAGGGAGAAAGCTCTAAAGCGCCGAATGGCTTCCAAATATAATCAAAGGGTAGTACCGAGAAGTTTTGCAGAGAATGATCTTATCCTAATCCGAAATGATATTGGAACAACTCGACCAGGAGAAGGAAAGCTGGCAGCAAACTGGAAAGGACCCTACCGAGTTATAGTAGTACTTGGGAAGGGCTACTACAGACTGTCCGAACTCGATGGACGAGAGCTTCCCAGATCATGGCACGCCTGCAACCTAAGAAGGTACTATAGTTAGAAAAGGTAAAGGATCTCATTATTGGATGCACTCTTTTTCCTGAAAAGGTTTTTTAATGGGGCACCAGGTTGAGACATAGACACTATCCGACTTAAAAGGATGAAAAAATTCCCACATGTATATATTCGCACTTTTCTTTGAATAAAATTTATTTAGATATTCTACAAGATTTCAAGACGTATTAATCTGAAGTATTCATCGTCCGATTATAAAGCAACAGATCGGCAGAAAGTGAAAAACAATTTCATTGCACGATCACGATAAAGATAACCGTCTGATAAAGGTGAAAATGCGATTCACCCAAAAGACGATCTAAAGATGCCAACCACTTTCTACAAATCGGCAAAGATGAACACAGAATAATGTAAGAAGTTATCGAAAGCAATCCAAAAAAGAACCGGATGAGGTCTTACGGATAGCTAAAATAATAACTTAAAGACTGGCCGATGTTCAGAAGTCGGACCAAGTCAACCTAAGTTATAAGTAAACCCTGGAAAGAGGTATGGCCAACCCTATTAAAGAGGATTACTTTAACTTAGAAAGAGATCGACCTAACAAAGTCGGTTTCCTACAAAAAAAAGTTATAAAAGTAATCCCTGAAAGAGACCTGACAAAGGTCCAAGAAAGAGGATTACAAAAATAACTTAGAAAGAGATCGACCTAATGAAGTCGGTTTCCTACAAAA
>NC_029773.3:61626842-61637526 GCF_000817695.3 Arachis duranensis
ATCCCTGAAAGAGACCTGACAAAGGTCCAAGAAGGAGGATTACAAAAATAACTTAGAAAGAGATCGACCTAACGAAGTCGATCTCCTACAAAACAAGTTATAAAAGTAATCCCCGAAAGAAACGTCAAAGGAATCGGTTATGGAGCGCCAAAAATACGTACAAAAGCGAGAAAATCGAGAAACAAGTCAGACCCACACAGACACAACCTCAAAGGATCCAAGCTATAAACAAAACGTACAAAGCAATCCAAAGAGGTCGAGCTGCAAGGTTCCAACATTCTCAGAAAATAGAAGAGATAACAAGTCAAAAACCTTGATATAATCTACAAAGTTATAAAGCCTCGAAAGCCATCAAAACCTACCTTAAAAGGATAGCGAGCTACTCTTTGTTTTTCAAAATAAAAGTTGCTAAAACAAGCAACTAGAAAACGTCAGCAAATAAACAAAAAGTTTAAGAGCCCACAAGCCGGGCCAACTACATAAATATCCAGAAAGAGATCAGCAAGCATCAGGAGCCTTCTTGGCAGCATCAGGACAAGGAGAAGGAGGATGAGTCTGAATAGGCACAGCATCTATAGTTCCATCCTTCTGGTTCAAAACCTGGCAATCCGAATCAGGTGCAACCGGAGGAGCAGAAGAGGTCGACACTTTGGCAGAGGACACAGGGGGAGGATCAGCATCATCATCACCCTCGTCATCAGGGACAATCTTGCCATCCCTGACAACGTTGTCCAGGCTGAAAGGGGTGAGGTCGGCCTCGGGAGCAATGACCCGAACTTGCTCCTTCAAGTTTTCGTAGGCAGCAGTCACGCTGCCAACGAGATGACCTTGGAGCTCAGAATAATCTTCCCGGGCATTGTCCAACTCCCCCCTCAGGTGCATCACCTCCCGATAAGACGTAACGTAACTCTCCTTATGCATCATGGCTGTGTCCTCGACCAACCTCAAAGAAGCTGCCAGTGAAAGGGAACTAGCCTTCTCATTCTCTAGATCCTTCTCCAACTCGGTCACCTTTAATCTAAGCAATCCGGTATATAGCAGCCGCCATATACGCCATCTTTACGTTATTTCAGGCCATAAATTCCAAATGATGGAGGATGGACACATCGTCCATGGAGAGGGTACCATAGGGACCGATTTGCTTATCCACAAATTCAATGGCATTAAAATCGGGAGCATTGAGGTCGAAAGGCTCAGCTATTTTTTGTTTTTTATTGGGAGGAGCAACAGAAGGAGCAGCAGAAGTAGGGTGAGGATCCACCAGACGAACTCGAGGAGTGGGATCACCTTCTGCACCCCAGGGGAACTCGGCACAGACGGCTTCACGCGCACTTGGGAGGATCCTTCCCCAGCCGCCTTGGCCGAGATGTTTCTAGCAGCAGTCGCCCTCTGCGCTCTTTTAAAGGCTTTCATGGATTCATTATTCTTCATTGCCTCTGCCAACAAAATAGAAATTAAGCTACAAGTCAGAAAAGACAGTCACAAGCAATATAAATAGATAAAAAAGGAAACACAAATACCCAGCTCAGTTTGAAGAAGAGAGGCATTGGTTAGAAATTTCTTTGTGTCGAGATGGGGAGGTTGACCCCAGTGTTCTTCCAAGACAGTCACAAAGGCTCGCTCAACCTCATCCAACATTTTCCACGTATATCGGGACACCCTCACATCTTTTTGCCATTCCAAGGGAAAAGCAGGCTCGTCATTTTCATCCAGAAAGAAGGGCCGAGCTCCTTCAACAGCTCGGACCTTGAAAAAGTAGTTTTTAAAATCGCGGAATGACTCGTCAAACATGGAAATGACCTTCTTTCCCTGGGTAGAGCGAAAGGAGACCCAAGCTGCCTTCTTTTTTACCACTCCGGGCTTAGTCAAGACAAACAGATAGAAAAAGAGAGATTGGGAAGCAGGGATACCAAAACCATTGCACAACAATTGAAAAATCTTTATGAAACCCCAAGAATTAGGGTGAAGTTGAGAGGGGGCGGGATTACAGAACCATAACAGGTCGGCCTCAAATTTAGTAAAAGGAAGGGTGATACCCAGCTGACCAAAGAAAAAGTCATAAACATAGAAGAAAGGGCGATCGTCAACAACCCGAGTAGAGAAGCAGGCTCTCTCGTCAAAAGAGGGAGGGACAAGTTCATAGTTCTTCTCAACACCAGGATTACTACAGACACTATGAAACTGCCTAAGCTGCGCGCAAAACTCAGAATCAACCAGAGAGACACACATAAGAACCATCGAGTCCACCCAATCGGCCATGCCCTCAGGGACCTGGGAAGGCATCTCTACAACGTTATTTTGGAAAGACATGAGACCAACTAAATCCTACAAAAAGAAAAGAAGAGTGGATTACTTAAAAAACATCTCGGATGAGGGGCAAAACAACTCGACGGACGGACAAACAAAAAAGGAAAACCCCAAGACTCAAGCCAAAAGTCCTGGGGCATCCCTTGGAGGCAGTAACAAAGCAAGATTTTTTAAGAAATCTCTACAGCTCACGTCCTGACACTCATTAAAAAGAAAATAAAGTCTCAAAGGATACAAAGGAAGTAAAAACACAGAGTCGCCACCCTTCTACAGTTTATCAGCAAAAGCATTGTCAAAAACACCAAAAAATGCCAAGCAGAAAAACAGCAAAGACGCAAACTTTTTCGGAATCAAGCAAAAAATCATCAGCGAAGGCACAAGCAGAAACGGCGACAACATAAAGAAAAAGATTCAAGCAACAAGAAAAAGATTCGCACCAAAAACGAAGAAATTCCAGAGCATGCAACAATCAGGCATGATAAAAGCAGAAAGACCCAAACTTCCTTTAAACAAAATGCAAACTTTCCACATATAAGGAAACAGAAGAAAGAAAAAACAAACCTGGAAAAAAGTAGAAGAAAACCTCGAAAGCCGAAAGAACAGAAGCCACAAAGCCACCCATCGACAGAACAGACGGAAGAAGCTACGAAAGAAACAGAAAATGAGAGAGTAAAGGGAGAAGTTACGAAGAAGAAGTGAAGAAGAGAAACCGTTTTTTGATTGAGAAATTCAAAATAAAAGACCAGGAGAAAATAGGGCAATTAATGCTAATTAAATGCAGATATTAAAACCTTCTCGCGTTCCCAAAAAAGCGCTGATATAAAAGCGCGCGCTTTTAGAGGAAAACGTTCTACATTCAAAAGATTCTACATAAGGAAGAAATCGATGAAATGCTTGAGTTCGGCTTCATCATAGAAGGACTGAAGTCCAAAAAACTCGACCTCGACAAAAAGACCGAGCTCAAGCAGGGGCACTACTCATACCCTGGGTCGAGTTACCCGACCCGGGATGATTGGCGATAAAAGCGACCGACCTCCTTAGGTCCGACTAGCCGACCTCTTCTCAAAGAGCTCGGCCAAATCGACAAGAGAGCCCAGTAAAGGGCCCAAACAGAGAAACATGACCCAAATCCTAGGGCAACCCAAGCCTATAAAGATAAAGGCGGTTCCATTGAAGATACGCTGACCTCAGCTCAAAGATAAAGATAAGATAAGATAACTAACTTATCTTATCCAAAAAGTCACATATCATCATTATAAATACATTGGAGCACCCAGGTATAACTCATACTCTGATTCTACATAAAACCTGCTTAATACCCTTGCTAACTTAAGCATCCGAGTCCCTTACAGGTACCCCCACCCTTTGGTGATAGAGGATCAGTAGCACCTTCAGTCCAACAAGTTGGACGTACCAGCTCCGGCTGTCATCCACCTGCCGGACACACCAGCTACGACCAGTACGGAAGATCTCGTCCGAGATCGACCTCCAGTTTCAGGTAACCCTCGGAACAATATCAGAAAAATTATAGAGGATCTAAAGCCTTCCCAGTAGCAGCATCTTGGGGGGAACCAGGGCGAGTTTGAAGGGGAACTGCGTCCATTGTCTCGTCATCCCGGTTCAAAATCTAGACGTCTGGATCAGATTTCGACTGAGTAGCTTCAACTGCTGAGGTTGAGGAAGGCGGGACAACAGAGGCTTTGGCAGAAGTAACCGGAGGAGGGACGACATCATCATCATCATCGGGATCATCAGGGACAATCTTACCATCCCTCACAACATTGTCCAAGCTAAATAAAGCAAGATCAGCTCCCGAGGCGATAACCTGAACCTGCTCCTTCAGGTTCTCATAAGCAGCAGTTACGCTACCACAAGATGACCCTGGAGCTCGAAATAATCAACTCGAACCGACTCTAGCTCCTACCGAAGACGCATCACTTCTCGGTAGGACATGACGTAGCTTTCTTTGTGCTTCAAAGCCACATCCTCAGCCAATCGCGCAGAGGCCGCCAGGGCAAGAGAGCTGGCCTTCTCCCCCGCCAGCTCCTTCTTCAGTTTAGTCACCTCCGCTTCAAACTCCTCCTTTAGACCCTTCATCCGATCAAATTCCTGCTTAGCTTCCTCCATGAAAGCTTTGGTAGCATGCAGAGGCAAATTTTGGGCAGTGTGATACAAAGCAGCCCCCATTTGAGCCATCTTAACACTACTCTGAGTTATAAAATCTAAGTGATGAAGGAGAGATACATTATCCATTGAAAGAGCACCATAAGGAGCGATCTGCTGGTCCACAAAACCAATAGGATCAAAATCTGGGGCAACTAGATTGAAAGGTTCAACAGTTCAAGTTTTTTTTTTGAGGAGGGGCTGCCGAAAAAGAAACCACAGAAGCAGTAGAAGATTGAGGGGGATCCACTAAACGGACCCGAGGTGTAGAGATCATTCTCCTCGGGCCAGGAGAGCTCGGCACGGGTGGCTTCGAAGGAGCTTGGGAAGTTCCCTCCCCATCGGCCCGAGCCGAGATGTTTTGAGCTGCTGTAGCTTTCCTCGCCTTCTTGAAAGCCTTCATTGCATCATTATTTTTTGCCATCTCTAAAAAATGAAAAACAACAATTAATCAAATCAGGAGAAAAATAGGAAGGAATCAACAAAACAAAATATATCAAGGCAGTCCCAAAGCAGTTCGAATAAAGGACGGATCTCCCAAAGACTTTTTAGTATCCAAGTGAGGAGGATCTCCCCAAATATCCTCCAAAACATTCACAAAGGCCTGCTCGACCTCGCTCAACATCTCCCAAGTATATCGGGATACCACTACATTCCTCTGTCACTCTAAGAGAAAGCAGGGCTCATTATTTTCATCCAGAAAAAAAGGTCGGGCTCCTTCAATAGCCCGGACCTTAAAGAACTAGTTCTTAAAATCTCGGAAAGATTCGTCATACATGGAAAAAACCTTGTGCCCCTGGGCAGACCTAAAAGAAATCCAAGAAGCTTTCTTCTTGGTAGTCCCAAGTTTGGTCAACACAAAAAGATACAGAAAAAGAGTTTGAGAAGGCGTAACACCAAATTCTTGACAAACAAGCTGAAAAATCTTGATGAAACCCCACAAATTCGGATGGAGCTGCAAAGGGGCTACGTTATAAGATCATAGTAGGTCAGTTTCAAAAGAGGTAATAGGAAAGGTGATGTTCATTTGGCCAAAAAAGAAATCATAAGCGTAGAAGAAGGGACGCTCCCCCTAGGTCAGGATTGGGAAGCAAACTCTATCACCAGAATTGGGTGCCACTAACTCATAATTGCTCTCCTGATCCTCACTCCTACAGACACGATGATGCCTTCTAAGCGTAACACAAAATTTGGAATCGGCTAAAGAAACACACAACAAGACAAGAGAGTCCAGCCAATCGGACATCCCTTCAGGAACCATAGGAGATGCCTCGACAATATTTTTTCGGGAAGACATGGCCAACTAGTCTTATAAACAAGAAAAAAGATTGGGTTACTAAAAAGGTAAAAGCATCCCAGATCAAATCAAAACAACTCGAAGAGCACAACCCAGCGATAGTATAACAGATAAAAAGGAAAACCCCTGAACACAATCCAAGGTCTAGGGGCATCCTTTGGAGGCAATTGGGAAATAAAACTTTCAGGAAAATCTACAAGGCTAGCGTCTCAACGGAAACCCTTCCCAAGAAAAACAAACACAAAGAAGATCATACGAACCGCAAAAAAAAGGCTATAACAGTTTAGAAATCAGCAAAATAGCAGACAAAATCCTAAATAGCCAAATCAGGGAGATACACTCAGAAGCATACGAAAGGACAAAAAAGGAAGCATACATCACAGTAACAAAACAAGGCACCGTAAAAATCCAAGCTTCCCAACAGGCACTCAGTCAAAATCAAAGCTTCAAAACCAAACATGACACAGTGGAACAGCAAGATAAAAAGAGAAGACAAACCAACCTGAAAAAAGGAGAAGCGTGCGGAGAGCGAAGACGAAAGAGTTCAAGAGTTTCCGTCGAAAGCAAGAAGAACACCTACGATATTCAAAGCAATGTCACAAAGAAAAAACGCGAAGGGGCAGATGATAGCAACAGAAGTGAGAAAGAAAAGGGGAAGTTACAAAGAGGAGAAAAAACCATTTCTATATGTAAAGTTCAAAATAAAAAGAAGCAAAAGAAACGGAGCATTGAAAACCAATTAATGGGGGCATTAAAAACCCTCACGCATTCCCAAGGCAAAAACACTAAATGCAAAAGCGCACGCTTTCAAAAGAAACGAAACAGAAACGCTCCACATTCAAAAAGGAACTCTACAAAGACAAGATCGACAAAATCCTCGAATTTGGCTTCACCCAAGAAAGTTCGAAGTCCTAAAACTAAGACTCGACCTCCAAGCAAAAGCCGAGCTCGTGCAGGGGCACTGTTCATACCCTGGGTCGAGGTGTCCGACCCGAGATGTTCTACAGACAAAGCGACCGAACTCTTCAGGTCAGGATGACCCGACTTCTTCTTAAAAAGCTCGGCCAAATCACAGGAAAGCCCTATAAAGGGCCCAAATAGAGGAACACGACCACCCCAATCCAAAGGCAGCCCAAGCCTATAGAGATAAGGGCAGTTCCCATGAAAGATAAAAGATAAATATAAAGATAAGATAACTAACTTATCTTATCCGCAAAGGTCACTCTACACCATTATAAATACACTGTAGCACCCAGGTATATCTCATTGTTCCGAGCGTTACCTGAAACTGTAGGTCAATCTCGGACGAGATCTTCTGCGCTGGTCGGAACGGTTGTATCCAATTTGTTGAGCTTGATGGTGATACTGATTCCTTCGTCTTCGAAGGGTGAGGGGTACCTGCAAGGGACTCTAATGCTTAAGTTAGCAAGGGTATTAAGCAGGTTTTGAGTAGAATTAGAGTATGAGTTATACCTGGGTGCTCCAGTGTATTTATAATGGTGTAGAGTGACCTTTGTGGATAAGATCAATTAGTTATCTTATCTTTATCCTTCATGGGAACCACCCTTATCTCCCTTCATGTAGAACATCCCGAGGAGTTTGAAGCGGATGTGACTAAACTGAAGAAGGAGTGATGACAAGTCATCATATACCCATTTTTCAAGCTAATTTCATTTGTTTTGTTAGTCTTTATGCACTTTCTTGCTTCTTAAGTAAGTGATTTGGAGTGAAAATGCACAACTTTTTTAAATCAAGCAACCACCATGAAATTAATGTTAATCCATGAGGTTTAAGCTAATTTTAATTGAATTTTAATTGATTCATAAGCCTCTTGAATTTAGTGATACTTTGAGTGGTTGTTTTGGTTTATTGTAGGTGAAGAAAAGAAGAAAAAAGGAAAAGCGTGGCCTAAGGAAGTGTGACCCAAGGAAAAGAAAGTGTGGTCAAAGAGAGAAGAAGTGTGGCGCACAACATGAGGGGAGGCAAGCATTGCCCTCCACAAGGGCACACTGCCCTCCAGGAGGGCAACATAATGAAACAAGCTTCCAAAGAAATTCTGCCTACCAATGCATGCCACAAGAATCGAACACGGACCAAGGAAGAAGCAAGGAACTAAGGTTGAGTGCCGTGCCAAGAAACCAAGGAAATTAATTGAGCGTGCTACCCTGGCAGCACCTGCGCGCACCACACTCGATCCTGGCAGCACCATATTTTTCTGCCCTGCACTCCGCGAGGGCAGGGCAGCATCTTGTGCACCAAGACTCAATTCTGGCGCATCACAGCTCGATCCTGGCAGCACCAAGCACGCACCATGGCACATCTTGGCAGCACCAATTTTTCCTGCCCTGCCCTCCGCAAGGGCAGGGCAGCGTTCTGCGCACCAGCAAGCACCAGACCGCACCAAGCCACACCAGACCGCACCAAGCAAGCACCAACATGCACCAAATCCTGCCCTGCCCTCCACAAGGGCAGGGCAGCCTCCTGGAAGCTATTATCTTGGGCCGAAAAATTCAATTAAAAGGCCAATTTAATTCATTTCTTCACCAAATCAAAAGCCCATCCAAATCCCAAAATCCAAGAATAGAAAGTGTATAAATAGGATCTAGTTTGATGTAATTAGGACCTTTTTGCTTTGCTTTTGAATTTTGCACTTTCTTTGAGCTTTGAATTTTATTTTTGCACTTTGGAACTTCTCTTGGTGTCTTCACTGAGATTTCAGAGAATTAGGGAGGAGAATTGATCTCTCTCCTTCCTCGTTCTTGCTTGAGCACTCTTTATTTTTCTTGTTTGAGTCTTGGGTGTGAAGAATTGAGGAATTTCTGTCTCAATCTCCATTCAAGATCTCTCTAATTTCCTTGCTGCATAATTGAGTTCAATTACATTTTCTTTGCTGCTTCTTCTTTAATTTCTTGTTAATTGCTTTGTGAACTTGGATCTGGGAAGGCAAATAAAGATCTAGGCTCTGCTACCTAGTCTCTTTTTTCTTGCACTTTAAGTTTCAGTCATTTAGTTTCTTGTTCTTTAAGATTCAGTCCATTTTACTTTCCTATTTTTTTAATTTACTGCAAATTCCCCTCTCCCTTTACATTTATTGTCATTTACTTCCTGTTAAACACAAATCACTCAACCAAAACTTGATTCGCTTGACTAAATCAACCACTAAACTAAAATTGCTCAATCCTTCAATCCCTGTGGGATCGACCTCACTCATGTGAGTTATTATTACTTGATGCGACCCGGTACACTTGCCGGTGAGTTTTGTGTTGGATCGCTTTCCACACATCAAGTTTTTGGCGCCGTTGCCGGGGATTGAAATAGATTGACAATGATTAAGTGAAGTGGAGGTCTAGATCAAGCACTTTTTCTTTTCTGATTGTTTTAATTTTTACTAACACACTAACTGTTTGAATTTTTGCTTAAACTAACTAAAACTTCATTCTAGTTATAGATTGAAGTTTCATTGGTTTTCTGGATCTGTGTGTTTATTGTTGTGTGTTTGTATGTCAGGTACAGGAAGATCTTCCCCTGTCCTCTCTGAAATTGACCAAAGAACTCTTCGAAGAATAAGAAGAGCTGAAAGAGGGAAGAATGTTATTGGAGAGGAAGAATCTGAGGAGGAATTCCAAGAAATGGAAGGAGATCTCAATCAACCAGGAGGAGGGGCCAACAATAACCAACAACAACGAAGAGTCCTGGCTTCATATACATTTGCAAATGCTAGATACTGCGGAAGTAGCATTCTTCCTCCTAATGTCAATGCAAACAATTTTGAACTAAAGCCACAACTCATCACTTTGGTTCAAAACAATTGTTCTTTTGGAGGAGGGCCTTTGGAAGATCCAAATCAACATTTGTCTACCTTCTTGAGAATATGTGACACGGTGAAAACCAATGGTGTGCCTCCTGATAGCTACAAGTTGCTGCTTTTTCCATTTTCTCTCAAAGATAAAGCCACTCAATGGCTAGAGACCTTTCCAAAAGAAAGCATCAACACTTGGGATGACTTAGTGAGCAAATTCCTTGCCAAATTTTATCCCCCTCAAAGAATCCTAAGATTGAAGACTGAGGTGCAGACATTCACTCAAATGGAGGCTGAAAACTTATATGAAGCATGGGAAAGATATAAGGCACTATTGAGGAAATGTCCACCAGAGATGTTCAATATAAAGCACTGCTGAGGAAATGTCCACCAGGGATGTTCACTGAGTGGGACAAGCTACAGAACTTCTATGAAGGACTCACTCTAAAGGCTCAAGAGGCACTTGATCATTCAGCTGGAGGATCATTGCAATTGATGAAAACTGCAGAGGAATCTCAAAACCTCATTGATATGGTGGCCAACAACCAATATTTCTTTGCTCATCAAAGACAACGCTAACCATCACAAAGAAGAGGAGTAATGGAGTTGGAAGGAGTGGACTCAATTCTAGCTCAAAACAAGATAATGCAGCAGCAGATTCAACAACAGTTTGAACAAATGGCCAAAAGAATTGATGGCTTGCAAGTTGCATCAGTGAGTGCCACAAGCCAACCACCAACTACTAGGGTGCAAAGTGAAGAAACTCAAGAAGAGCAACAGCAAGAGCAAGTCCAGTACATGCACAACCAAAATCCTGGAACAAATGAAGTCTATGGTGATACTTGATGAGCGGATAATTTATACGCTTTTTGGCATTGTTTTTAGGTAGTTTTTAGTAAGTTTAAGCTACTTTTAGGGATGTTTTCATTAGTTTTTATGTTAAATTCACATTTCTGGACTTTACTATGAGTTTGTGTGTTTTTCTGTGATTTCAGGTAAATTCTGGCTGAAATTGAGGGACTTGAGCAAAACTCTGAAGAAGGCTGACAAAAGGACTGCTGATGCTGTTGGAATCTGACCTCCCTGCACGCGAAATGGATTTTCTGGAGCTACAGAAC
>NC_029773.3:61638199-61638875 GCF_000817695.3 Arachis duranensis
GAATCCTGTGATCACGTTTTGGGGGCTGGCCATTCGGCCATGCCTGAACCTTTTGCTTATGTATTTTCAACGGTGGAGTTTCTGCACACCATAGATTAAGGGTGTGGAGCTCTGCTGTACCTCAAGGATTAATGAAATTCTACTGTCTTCTATTCAATTCTCTCTTATTTTTATTCCAAGATATTCATTCGTACCCAAGAACATGATGAATGTGATGATAAGTAACCCTCATTATCATTCTCACTTATGAATGCACGTGATTGACAACCACTTCCGTTCTACATTCAACAAGAGCTTGAATGTGTATCTCTTAGATTCCCCAACAGAATCTTCATGGTATAAGTTAGATAGATGGCGGCATTCATGAGGATCCGGAAGGTCTAAACCTTGTCTGTGGTATTCCAAGTAGGACTCTATGATTGAATGACTGTGACGAGCTTCAAACTCCTGAAGGCTGGGCGTGATGACAAGCGCAAAAGAATCAAGGGATTCTATTCCAGTAGGAGCGGGAACCAACCAGTGATTAGCCGTACTGTGACAGAGTGCGTGAGCATTAGTTTTCACTGCGAGGATGGGATGTAGCCATCAACCATGGGTGATGCCTCCAGACGATTAGCCGTGCGAGTGACAGCCGCATAGGATCATTTTCCCGAGAGGATTGAAAGTAGCCACCGCT
>NC_029773.3:61639608-61642129 GCF_000817695.3 Arachis duranensis
GCTTATCTGAAATTCCCACCAATGAATCTGCATAAGTATTCTTATCCCTTTTATTATTTATTTTCTTATTTCTATTTTCGAAAACCCATGAACCAATTTAATCTGCCTAACTGAGATCTACAAGGTGACCATAGCTTGCTTCATACCAACAATCTCTGTGGGATCGACCCTTACTCACGTAAGGTTTATTACTTGGACGACCCAGTACACTTGCTGGTTAGTTGAACGGAGTTGTGAATTCAACTGGTGCCACAATAATGATTTCATACAAGTTTCAAAGAATAGTGATCACAATTTCGTCCACCAAGTTTTTGGCGCCGTTGCCGGGGATTGTTCGAGTATGGATAACTGACGGTTCATCTTGTTGCTCAGATTAGGTAACTTTCTTTTCAAAAACTTTTTCAAAAATTTTTCTTTTATTTTTCATTTTTCCAAAAATGTTTTTCGAAAAAATCAATAAAAATACAAAAAAAAATTAGAAAATCATAAAAATCAAAAATATTTTGTGTTCTTGTTTGAGTCTTGTGTTAATTTTTAAGTTTGGTGTCAATTGCATGCTTTAAAAATTTTTTCTTGCATTTTTCGAAAAAATTCATGCATTCATAATGTTCTTCATGATCTTCAAGTTGTTCTTGACAAGTCTTCTTGTTTGATCTTGATGATTTCTTGTTTTGTGTCTTTTGTCGTTTTTCATGTGCATTTTTGCATTCATATTTTCCAAGCATTAAAAATTTCTAAGTTTGGTGTCTTGCATGTTTTCTTTGCATCAAAAATTTTTCAAAAATATGTTCTTGATGTTCATCATGATCTTCAAAGTGTTCTTGGTATTCATCTTGACATTCATAGCATTCTTGCATGCATCTTGTGTCTTGATCCAAAATTTTCATGTTTTGGGTCATTTTTGTGTTTTTCATTCAAAAAAAAAATCAAAAAATATCTTTTCCTTATTTTCCTCCAAATTTTCGAAATTTTGGGTTGACTTGGTCAAAAATTTTTTAAAATTAGTTGTTTCTTACAAGTCAAGTCAAAATTTCAATTTTAAAAATCATATCTTTTTCATTTTTTTTATAATTTTCGAAAATTTCAAAAATCTTTTTCAAAATATTTTCAAAATCTTTTTCTTATCTTTATATCAAATTTTCGAAAATTAGCTAACAATTAATGTGATTGGTTCAAAAATTTGAAGTTTGTTACTTTCTTGTTAAGAAAGGTTCAATCTTTAAGTTCTAGAATCTTATCTTGTAGTTTCTTGTTAGTTAAGTCAAATTTAAAATTAAATCTTTTTCAAAATATCTTTTTCTTAAAAATCTTTATCTTTTTATCTTATCTTTTTCAAAAACTTTATCTTTTTCAAAATTTGATTTCAAAATATCTTATCTAACTTCTTATCTTCTTATCTTTTTCAAAATTTGATTTCAAATCTTTTTCAAATCAACTAACTAACTTTTTGTTTGTTTCCAATCTTTTTCAAAACCAACTAACTACCTATCCTTCTCTAATTTTCGAAAATTCTCCCTCTCTTTTTCAAAAAAAAATTCTTTTTGTTTTAAATTTTAATTTTAATCTCATCTCATCTTTAATTTTCGAAAATTACTAACCTCTTTTTCAAATTTATTTTCGAAAATTTCTCTTCTCTTTTCTTCTTCTATTTAATTATTTAATTACTAAAACTTCTCTTCACCTCTCCTCTTCCAAAAATCCGAATCCATTCTTCTTCATTCTTCTACCCCCTTCTTCTTTTACTAACATAAGGGAATCTCTATACTGTGACATAGAGGATTCCTTTTTCTTTTCTTGTTTTCTTCTCCTTCATATGAGCAGGAACAGGGAAAAAGGCACTCTTGTTGAAGTTGATCCAGAACCTGAAAGGACTCTGAAGAGAAAATTAAGAGAAGCTAAATTACAACAATCCAGAAACAACCTTTCAGAAATTTTTGAACAAGAGAAGGATATGGCAGCCGAAAATATTAATAATAATAATGCAAGGAGAATGCTTGGTGACTTCACAAAGCCAACGTCCATGTTTGATGGAAGAAGCATCTCCATTCCTGCCATTGGAGCCAATAACTTTGAGCTTAAGCCTCAACTAGTTGCATTAATGCAACAAAACTGCAAGTTTTATGGACTTCCATCTGAAGATCCTTATCAGTTCTTAACTGAGTTCTTACAGATCTGTGAGACTGTAAAGACGAATGGAGTTAATCCTGAAGTCTACAGACTCATACTTTTCCCTTTTGCTGTAAGAGACAGAGCTAGAATATGGTTGGATTCACAACCTAAGGATAGCCTGGACTCCTGGGATAAGCTGGTCACTGCCTTCTTGGATAAATTCTTTCCTCCTCAAAAGCTGAGCAAGCTGAGAGTGGATGTTCAAACCTTCAAACAAAAAGATGGTGAATCCCTCTATGAAGCTTGGGAAAGATACAAGCAGCTAACCAAAAGATGTCCATCTGACATGTTTTCAAAATGGACCTTATTAGATATATTCTATTATGGTCTCTCTGAATTTTCGAAAATGTCA
>NC_029773.3:61643032-61643512 GCF_000817695.3 Arachis duranensis
AATATAGTCTCTGATCTGTCAAAGGCCACTTTCAGTTTCATGAATGAAACCAGATCTTCCATCAGAAATTTGGAGGCACAAGTGGGCCAGCTGAGTAAGAAAGTTATTGAAACTCCTCCCAGTACTCTCCCAAGCAATACAGAAGAAAACCCAAAAGGAGAGTGCAAGGCCATTGATTTAATCAAAGTGGCCGAATGCATAGGGGAGGAGGAGGACGAAAATCCTAGTGAGGAAGACCTCCTGGGATATCCTTCAAGCAAGAAGGAGTTTCCTATTAAGGATCCTGAGGAATCTGAGGCTCATACAGAGACCATAGAGATTCCATTAAACCTCCTTCTGCCATTCATGAGCTCTGAAGACTATTCATCCTCTGAGGAGGATGAAGACATGACTGGAGAGCAAGTTGCTCAATATTTAGGAGCTATCATGAAGCTGAATGCCAAGCTGTTTGGTAATGAGACTTGGGAAAGTGAACCTCCC
>NC_029773.3:61644457-61645594 GCF_000817695.3 Arachis duranensis
CCCAGAGAGGAAAAACTGGCGCTGAACGCCAGTAACAAGCATCAAACTGGCGTTCAACGCCAGAAACATGCTTTACATGGGCGTTGAACGCCCAGAATGTGCACCAATGGGCGTTTAAACGCCAGAATGGTGTGCCAAGGCATTTTACATGCCTATTTGGTGTAGGGATGGAATTCCTTGACACCTCAGGATCTGTGGACCTCACAGGATCCCCACTTACCTCGCCCTCTCTCACTCCATTCATGGTCATCCCTTCTGTTTTTCATTCACCTCCTACATCTATCCACTCTTCCCCATACACCCCGCCTACCTTTACAATTCAACTTCTCTTTCCCACCCAATCCCACCCATATAGCCGAATCCATCTCCCCCCACTCACTTCCATCTTCTTCTTCTTCTTCTCTTCTTTCTTCTCTTGCTCGAGGGCGAGCAATATTTTAAGTTTGGTGTGGTAAAAGCATAGTTTTTTTTGCTTTTCCATTACCATTAATGGCACCTAAGGCCAGAGAAACCTCAAAGGAAAGGCAAAAGCTTCCACCTCTGAGTCTTGGGAGATGGAAAATATAAGCCGTCATAGCTCAGTGGTAGAACATGTGGCTGCAAATCAAGAGATTCCTGAGATACCTCAGGGGATAAATTATCCTCCACACAACTATTGGGAGCAAATAATGATAAAAACACCAAAATCACTAGGAATCATGCAACAGAAGCAAGGAAGAGACATAAAGGAGCTCAAAAAGCACCATTGGATCTTCAAGAAGGCCCCACCCTCACTCAGGTGGACTCATTCCTTGTTCTAAAATTTTTTTTTCCTACTTTTCGTTTTTTTATATGTTTATCTACTTCATGATCATTAGTATGTACTAACTATGCCTTAAAGATTACGAATAATTCCATGAATCCTTCACCTCTCTTAAATGAAAAATGTTTTAATTCAAAAGAACAAGAAGTACATAAATTTCGAATTTATCCTTGAATTTAATTTAATTATATTGATGTGGTGGCAATACTTTTTGTTTTCTGAATGAATGATTGAACAGTGCATATGACTTTTGATATTGTTGTTTATGAGTGTTAAAATTGTTGGATCTTGAAAGAATGATGAACAAAGAGAAATGTTATTGATGATCTGAAAAA
>NC_029773.3:61645623-61645898 GCF_000817695.3 Arachis duranensis
GATCTGAAAAAATCATGAAATTGATTCTTGAAGCAAGAAAAAGCAGTGAAAAAGCAAAAGCTTGTGAAAAAAAAAATTGGCGAAAAATTGAGAAAGAGAAGGAGCAGTAGAAAAAGCCAATAGCCCTTAAAACCAAAAGGCAAGGTAAAAAGGATCCAAGGCTTTGAGCATCAATGGATAGGAGGGCCCAAGGAAATTAAATACAGGCCTAAGCGGCTAAATCAAGCTGTCCCTAACCATGTGCTTGTGTCATGAAGGTCCAAGTGAAAAGCTTG
>NC_029773.3:61646096-61646431 GCF_000817695.3 Arachis duranensis
TGCTTAGGGCCACGACCAAGACTCATAAAGTAGCTGTGTTCAAGAATCAACATGCTTAACTAGGAAAGTCAATAACACTATCCGAAATTCTGAGTTCCCAGAGACGCCAGTCACTCTAAACTACAAAGGAAAAAGTGAGATGCCAAAACTGTTCAGAAGCAAAAAGCTACAAGTCCCGCTCATCTAATTAAATTAATATTCATTGATATTTTGGACCTTATAGTATATTCTCTTCTTTTTATCCTATTTGATTTTCAGTTGCTTGGGGACAAGCAACAATTTAAGTTTGGTGTTGTGATGAGCGGATAATTTATACGCTTTTTGGCATTGTTTTT
>NC_029773.3:61647765-61648451 GCF_000817695.3 Arachis duranensis
TCTAACCATTATCCACCCAATAACCACCCAACAAATCAAACCACTTATCATCATCCATCAACAACCCAAAATCAACCAATTTCACATGAATCCCAGAGGATCACCAATCTAGAGTTGCTCATGGAGAAAATGATGAAGAACCAAGAATTGACAACAAAGAACCAAGAAGCATCCATGAAGAACTTAGAAAGGCAAATTGGGCAAATCTCAAAACAAATTTCTGTTGAAAAACCATCAAGTTCACTACCTAGTGACACCATTCCCAATCCAAAGGAAGAATGCAAGGTCGTGCAACTAAGAAGTGGAAAAGTGTTATTGGATGGTAACCAAGGAGCAACCAAGAACAATGACAATGAGCCAACAAAGAATGATGAAGCCATCAACAAGGACATGATAAGCAAAAATGTCCCAGAAAAACTCACAGAGGAAGACAACAAACCACAGACTTTGAAGAAAGGAAAGCAAATCATGGAAGAACCAACCCCAAGACAACATCAAGTGGAGAAGAGCTCAACACCACCATTGCCTTATCCACAGAGATTTCACAAAGAGACAAAGGACCAGCATTTCCACAAATTTCTTGAGACTTTCAAGAAGCTGGAAATTAACATACCTTTAGCTGAGGCATTGGAGCAAATGCCTCTGTATGCCAAGTTCTTGAAAGAGCTCATCAACAAGAAAAGAAG
>NC_029773.3:61648567-61649129 GCF_000817695.3 Arachis duranensis
TCCCTCCCAAGCTTGAAGATCCTGGAGGTTTCTTCCTATCATGCACTATTGGAAATCTATTCATCAACAAAGGAATGTGTGATTTAGGAGCAAGCATAAATCTAATCCCATCTTCTTTAGTGAAAAAGCTTGGCATAGAGGAAGTGAAGCCAATACAGATGCCCTTGGAGTTGGTGGATCAATCAGTGGTGTATCCTAAAGGGCTGATTGAGAACCTTTTAGTTAAGGTTGACAAGTTCATCTATCCTGCAGATTTCGTGGTCTTGGATTCTTCAGAAAATGGAAATGACTCCATAATACTTGGTCGACCATTTTTGGCCACTGCTAGGGCCATTGTGGATATAGAGCAGGGAGAGTTAACCCTCAGGATGCATGAGGAGAGCATCACTCTGAAAGTCTTTCCAGAATTACACAGGAATGAAGAAATAAGCAAAACAAGTGGTGACTTCCTTCCAAAGCAAGCAACCAACGCGACAGTAGAACAGAAAAACAAGCTTGTACAAGAAGAAAAAGGAATTCAAAAGGAAGCAGGGGTGATAAACAAGAAGGAAGGTATCACAAC
>NC_029773.3:61649429-61650195 GCF_000817695.3 Arachis duranensis
GGTGACAAGTTGAGACATCACCAACATCAACCACCCTAAAGGGGAGTTCAATGTCAAGCTAGTGACAATAAAAGAGCGTTTCATGGGAGGCAACCCATGATTTAAGATTTCTGTCCTCTCTTTCATTTAATAAGCTATGATTCCTCTGAATATGATTTTGAACTTTCATGCCAGATAAATGCATACATTGTTTTGAAGCACATGTCAAACCTCTAAGTTTGGTGTACCTTAAGGCACACCCAAGTTCATTTTTCAAAAAAAAAAGGGGGATTATTCTTAAAACATATGCATAATTCTTTTGATAAGCATGTGACCAAACACTAAGTTTGGTGTCTGCATGTGTAACAATGTTCAGAAGATCACTTTCCAATCATGGACTCAAAACCATACAAAAAAAAAGGGGATCATACATCAAATTTTTCTTAAATGCATTAATTGTGAAGAACGGTTTGCAATGTTAAGCCGCCCCCCTCAATAAAAGATAAGTTTGGTGTTCACCAAATTTTCATTTTTATTAGGGACACAATTGATCACAGAAAAATTCAAATAACTATTAAACAAACCAAAATAATTTATTTTATTCTTGCAAATAAATTGCCAACGACTATATTAATGTTCTAAGCTAGCTGTTTTGGTTCAGGTAGGAGAAAAAGATTAAGACAAAAGCTAGGAGGGGCCATGATGAGCGGATAATTTATACGCTTTTTGGCATTGTTTTTATATAGTTTTTAGTAAGTTTGAGCTACTTTTAGGGATGTTTTCATTA
>NC_029773.3:61650387-61650736 GCF_000817695.3 Arachis duranensis
GTTGCTGTTGGAATCTGACCTCCCTGCACTCGAAATGGATTTTCTGGAGCTACAGAAGCCCAATTGGCGCGCTCTCAACGGCGTTGGAAAGTAGACATCCAGGGCTTTCCAGCAATATATAATAATCCATACTTTATTCGAAGAATGACGACGTAACTTGGCGTTGAACGCCAAGTTCATGCTGTTGTCTGGAGTTAAACGCCAGAAAAACGTCATGATCCGGAGATGAACGCCCAAAACACGTCATAACTCGGAGTTCAACTCCAGGAAATGCCTCAGCTCGTGGATTAATCAAGCTCAGCCCAAGCATACACCAAGTGGGCCCCGGAAGTGGATTTATGCATCAATT
>NC_029773.3:61650878-61651103 GCF_000817695.3 Arachis duranensis
CGGTCACTTGATCATGGAGAGGGCTGGCCATTCGGCCATGCCTGAACCTTTTACTTATGTGTTTTCAACGGTGGAGTTTCTGCACACCATAGATTAAGGGTGTGGAGCTCTGTTGTACCTCAAGTATTAATGCAATTCTATTTTTTTTATTCAAATCTCTCTTATTCCTATTCCAAGATATTCATTCGTACCCAAGAACATGATGAATGTGATGATAAGTAACCC
>NC_029773.3:61653193-61653992 GCF_000817695.3 Arachis duranensis
AAACCAACTAACTACCTATCCCTCTCTAATTTTCGAAAATTCTCCCTCTCTTTTTCAAAAATTCTTTTTTGTTTTAAATTTTAATTTTGATTATATTTTGTCTTAGATTTTCAAAAATTACTAACTCCTCTTTCAAAAATTATTTTCGAAATTTCTCCTCTCTTCTCTTATTCTATTTAATTAATTAATTACTAACACTTCTCTTCACCTCTCTTCATCTAAGAATCCGAACTTCTTATATCCCTTGTATTTGGATTCTTCTACCCCCTTCTTCTTCTACTAACATAAGGGAATCTCTATACTGTGACATAGAGGATTCCTCTTCCTTTTCTTGTTTTCTTCTCTTTCATATGAGCAGGAACAAGGAAAAAGGCGCTCTTGTTGAAATTGATCCCGAACCTGAAAGGACTCTGAAGAGGAAAGTAAGAGAAGCTAAATTACAACAATCTAAAGGTAACTTTTCAGAAATATTAGAACAAGAGAAGGAGATGGCAGCCGAACCCAACAACAATAATGCAAGGAGAATGCTTGAAGCTGAAAATAATAATAATAATAATGCAAGGAGAATGCTTGGTGACTTCACAAAGCCAACATCCAAGTTTGATGGAAGAAGCATCTCCATTCCTGCCATTGGAGCCAATAACTTTGAGCTTAAGCCTCAACTAGTTGCCTTGATGCAACAGAACTGCAAGTTTTATGGACTTCCATCTGAAGATCATTATCAGTTTTTAACTGAGTTCTTGCAGATCTGTGAGACTGTAAAGACTAATGGAGTTGATCCTGAAGTCTACAGACTCAT
>NC_029773.3:61654092-61655035 GCF_000817695.3 Arachis duranensis
AACCATTTTAATCTGCCTGACTGAGATTTACAAGGTGACCATAGCTTGCTTCATACCAACAATCTCTGTGGGATCGACCCTTGCTCACGTATGGTTTATTACTTGGACGACCCAGTACACTTGCTGGTTAGTTGAACGGAGTTGTGTCCACTCGTGCCAAAAATCCTAAGTTCCACAATTCTACAATAAATGCAATTCAAAGAATAGTGATCACAATTTCGTCCACCAGGCCACGGCTAGAAGGAGCTATGTGAGGATGGTCACATGTGCCTAGAAGAATGCGCTCATGGGGAAACAGAATTTGTATGCATGCATGCATCATTGAAAGCCTAAATGCATGCAGCCAATGGGAGGAGGATCCTCGTCAAGCCTCAACAATGCATGCAGACCGTCCATTCCATGAATCCTTTAGATGAACAACTCAATCTCAACCCTTCATGAGCACTAACGAGTTCCTTCTTCATTCATTGTGGTTTTGTTGGAAAGCTTGAAGACTTTGCTTATTAATAGCCGTTGCACCAAACGGTTTACACACTCATTCAAGCTACTCTCATATGAGAATCATAATCCTCTTTACTCCTAAAACCAACATAATCCCCTTGTCTCACAACAAAACCGAACCAAAACTCTTCCCAAACACAACACAAACTTCTTCTTTTCTCACTTCTTCTTTCTTTTCACCTCAACTTCAATGGCCTCCTCAAGTTCAAAAAGAAGGCCGGGAAAGGAACCTATGGTAGCCGAACCTCCATCCTTTGATGCAACCAAATTTAGATCCCAATTCCATGAAGAGAGATATCATAGGTTCATGAAGACAAAGAATGTCATCTATGAGAAAGGTCTTGATTTGAAGGAAGGAGAATACCCCATCATGAGGCAAATTACTAGAGAAAGAAGGTGGGAACTCTTGTGTGCTCCTCTAGTTGACATCAGTGCAGTTATG
>NC_029773.3:61655519-61668545 GCF_000817695.3 Arachis duranensis
AATATCTAGAGCCCCATCCAGAGTTTAGGGAGCAATATTTGAGGGATAAAGAGGAACGAGAAGCTTGGCAGCATCAAATGGAGGAGAGACAAGAGAGATGGCAACAACAAATGATGACTCAGTAGCAAGAATTTCAAGCACAGATTCTTGAGGACAAAAAGAGCAATACAAAGAATTCAAAGAATCATATGATAAGCTGTATTTTAGTCAAGCTAAAGCAGGGGAATATAGTCACAACCTGTATCAATGGAAGAATGTTCATCATACCATGGGAGAAGTTAGATACGCACAAAGAATGGAGAATGATGAAAACATGCAAGCAAGGTTGGAGTACTTGACCCACAATTTGCCAACACTCAATCCTGAGATCAAGCCATTTGAGCAATGCCCTGAATTTTTAGCCAAGCAACAAGCAAGATCTCATCAATATACTGAGGCAACCTTTAAAAGATTGGAAGATGTTGGGCTCTCAGGACTCTTAGATTCTGTTTGGGGTAGAAGATGTCCTGGTGAAGAGATCCGAGATTATTCCAAGACAGGGAAGAGAAAGAAGAAGAATGGAGAATCAAGCAGCAGTCATGACCATTAGAAGGTGGCAAAGTTCTTTCATATTTCCTCTTTCATGTCTTTAATAAGGAGATGCATGTCTGAAACATGACATGCCTCCATTAATTATTTCTTTTACTTCATGCAATTTTTGTTCTTTGTTTTTCATTTTAGTTAGTTAATAAATAGCTAGGAAAATGCTAAATCTACATAATGCTTGTTATCCATCACTTAGCTTGAAATGTTGTTTTGTTTCCCATATGCTTAAATAAAAGAGATTTGTTTGAATTGAAAAGTGAAATATCCAGTGTTGCATAAGTAAGAATGGAAGTTGGTGGTGGTATATGTGTTTGATTAAATGCATAACTCATGAAATAATTGTTGCATAATACCATTCTCATTCAAGTGTGAGTTAGCTTGCTGTTGAAAAGACTCTTATCAATAATGAAAAAGCCCTTGGGAACAAAAACAGAAAGAAAAGGAAGAAGAAAAAGCCAAAATGGCAAGAAAAACAAAGAATAAAGGTTGGACACCAATAGCTTGGACCCTAGGTCATATGCCTGTGATGTTCTTGTACTAAGATATGCTTGGATGAGTAAATTCTAAGGGGTATTTTAAAACCCGGTCACTTAGATCAACTGATTTGGGATGGCCAATTGAAAATCCACAATAAAGAGCAACTTAGATACAGAACATTTAGTTATCCAAAGAGATGCTGGGCATCAATGATCCTAGGAAGAATTAGTGAGCCATGTGTCTGTGGTGGAAAGATGTTGAGCAAAAGAAAAGAAAATAAAGCCAAAGGCTAATACTGCAACATTTGACACCAAACCTCCAAAAGAATAATAAGCTTGTTAAGCATTGTAAGCCAAGGAAAGTTAGCAAGGGAGTAATTAAAAAGTGAGTCTTCTAACAGCAAGTTTAGTAAGCCTTTGAGGAAAGATGTGTATTATGTAGCAGCAATAATAAGTGAGTTGTCATTGTCTGCATAAAGACTCCATAAATCAAGTTCTGCTATATGCCTAATAAGGATATGTGTTCTTTTCTTATTCATGTCATTTACTCTTATTTTTTATGCTTGCTTGGGGACAAGCAAGATTTAAGTTTGGTGTTGTGATGACAAGTCATCATATACCCTTTTTTCAAGCTAATTTCATTTGTTTTGTTAGTCTTTATACACTTTCTTGCTTCTTAAGTAAGTGATTTGGAGTGAAAATGCACAACTTCTTTAAATCAAGCAACCACCATGAAATTAATGTTAATCCATGAGGTTTAAGCTAATTTTAATTGAATTTTAATTGATTTATAAGCCTCTTGAATTTAGTGATACTTTGAGTGGTTGTTTTGGTTTATTGTAGGTGAAGAAAAGAAGAAAAAAGGAAAAGCGTGGCCTAAGGAAGTGTAGCCCAAGGAAAAGAAAGTGTGGTCAAAGAGAGAAGAAGTGTGGCGCACAACACGAGGAGAGGCAAGCATTGCCCTCCACAAGGGCACACTGCCCTCTAGGAGGGCAACATAAGGGAACTAAGCAAAGAAGGCAACTCTGCCCTGCCCACTACAAGGGCAGAGCACAATTTTGTGCCTTGGAATCAAGAGGAATAAGATGTTGCCCTGCCCTCCACAAGGGCAGTATCGGGCTCACCAAGGGAGAAAATCAAAGGAAAATGTCTCCAAATGCTTGCCACAAGAGTTGAACACGGGACCATGAGGAAGCTAGGACTTAAGGCCCATTACCGTGCCAAGAAACCAAGGAAAATGATGTAGCATGTGTTTCTGCCCGGATTCGAACACGGGACTGCATTTTGGAAACACTGCTCTGCCCTCCGCGAGGGCAGGGCAGCATTTGGTTGGTGCACAATTCTGGCGCACCAAGAAGTGAATCTGGCGCACCAAATCACTACCCTGGCAGCACCTGCGCGCACCACACTCGATCCTGGCAGCACCATATTTTTCTGCCCTGCCCTCCGCGAGGGCAGGGCAGCATCTTGTGCACCAAGACTCAATTCTGGCGCATCACAGCTCGATCCTGGCAGCACCAAGCACGCACCATGGCACATCTTGGCAGCACCAATTTTTCCTGCCCTGCCCTCCGCAAGGGCAGGGCAGCGTTCTGCGCACCAGCAAGCACCAGACCGTACCAAGCCACACCAGACCGCACCAAGCAAGCACCAACATGCACCAAATCCTGCCCTGTCCTCCACAAGGACAGGGCAGCCTCCTGGAAGCTATTATCTTGGGCCGAAAAATTCAATTAAAAGGCCAATTTAATTCATTTCTTCACCAAATCAAAAGCCCATCCAAATCCCAAAATCCAAGAATAGAAAGTGTATAAATAGGATCTAGTTTGAGGTAATTAGGACCTTTTTGCTTTTCTTTTGAATTTTGCACTTTCTTTGAGCTTTGAATTTTATTTTTGCACTTTGGAACTTCTCTTGGTGTCTTCACTGAGATTTCAGAGAATTAGGGAGGAGAATTGATCTCTCTCCTTCCTCGTTCTTGCTTGGGTCTTTTTAATTTCTTTGTTTTGATTCTTGGGTGTTAAGAATTGAGGAAATTCTGTCTCAATCTCTAAGTTTCTGCAATTTACATTTCTTGCACTTTAAGTTTCTGCAATTTACATTTCTTGCACTTTAAGTTTCTGCAATTTACATTTCTTGCACTTTAAGTTTCAGTCATTTACTTTCTTGTTCTTTAAGATTCAGCAAGTTTACTTTCCTGCTCTTTAATTTACTGCAATTTCCCCTTCTCCCTTTACATTCCAAGCAATTTATATTCTGTTAAGTACAACCCACTCAACCAAAACTTGATTCGCTTGACTAAATCAACCACTAAACTAAAATTGCTCAATCCTTCAATCCCTGTGGGATCGACCTCACTCATGTGAGTTATTATTACTTGATGCGACCCGGTACACTTGCCGGTGAGTTTTGTGTTGGATCGTTTTCCACACATCAAGGAGCTGGCGGGGGAGAATGCCAGCTCTCTTGCCCTGGCGGCCTCTGTGCGATTGGCTGAGGATGTAGCTTTGAAGCACAAAGAAAGCTACGTCACGTCATACCGAGAAGTGATGCGTCTTCGGGAGGAGCTAGAGTTGGTTCAGGTTGATTATTCCGAGCTCCAGGGTCATCTTGTGGGTAGCGTAACTGCTGCTTATGAGAACCTGAGGGAGCAGGTTAGGTTATCGCCCCGGGAGCTGATATTGCTTTATTTAGCTTGGACAATGTTGTGAAGGATGGTAAGATTGTCCCTGACGATCCCGATGATGATGATGATGTCGTCCCTCCTCTGGTTACTTCTGCCAAAGCCTCTGTTGTCCCGCCTTCCTCAACCTCAGCAGTTGAAGCTACTCAGCCGGAATCTGATCCAGACGTCCAGATTTTGAACCAGGATGACGGGACAGTGGATGCAGTTCTCCTTTAGACTCGCCCTCCTTCTCCCTAAGATGCTGCTACTGGGAAGCCTTTAGATCCTCTATAATTTTTCTGATATGTTTGTGTATAGCCTGGTTTTTATGGGCTTTTGAACTCTTTATTTTGTAAGTTTGTGATCTCTGACCTTGGATACTCCAGTTGCTACTTTAGCAACTTTGTTTTGAAAAACAAGATAATTTCTCTTGCTCTTGGGGTCGGCTTCAAGCGGCCTCTTAGGTCTTGTTTATGGTAACTGCGTTGTTTCTTTGTGATATGCTTGCCTGCAGCTTTCTTTAGCTTGACTTGTCTTCTTTGATAGAATACTTTGCAGATTGATTTTGGCGGGGTCGTGGTCTTTCGGGTCGAGTTATCTCCCTTTTGACGCGTGCCTTCTGTTGGTTGATTCTCTTAGTTGATCTTTTCTTGAGCTATTTCTAGTAACCCCTTGGGTTTACTTCTTATAACTTTTTGTAGCTTTAGTCTGACTTCTTCATGTCGGTCCCTGTTCCGTTACTAGGTAATCCCTTTTCTTGGATCTTTGTTCATATCTCTTTTGGGGATTTACCTTTTGTAACTTTTATCTTTCTGGGCCGACTTCGTCATGTCAGGCCCTGTCGCGCTACTTGATAATCCTCTTTCTTGGACCTAGTTCTGGTCTCTTTTAGGGATTTATCTTTTGTAACTTTGTCTTTTTGGGCCGATTTCGTCACGTCGGGCTTTGTCGAGTTACTTGATAATCATCTTTCTTGGACTTTATTCAGGTCTCTTTCAGGGATTATCTTTGTAACTTTATCTTTCTGGGCCGACTTCATCATGTCGGGCCCTGTCAAGTTACTTGATAATCCTCTTTCTTGGACCTTGTTCAGGTCTTTTTCAGGGATTATCTTTGTAACTTTTTTGTAGGAGTCCGACTTCATCATGTCGAGCTCTTCGAAGTTATAGTAATCCTCTTTTATAGGGTTGGCCAGACCTTTTTCCAGGGCTTTACTTATAACTTGGGTTGTTGTGGCTGGTCTGACTTTTTGTGCCGGCCAGTCTTTTAAGTTATTTTATAGCAATCTATTTTATTAGGACCTCGTCAGGTCCTTTCTATGGATCACTTTCTATAACTTCTTGCATTATTCTGTTTTCATCTTTTCCGATTTTGTATAATTTGGGTTTTAACCCTCGTTTTTATCGTGATCGCGCAGTGAATTTTTGGTTTTCACTTTCTGTCGATCTGTAGCTTTATAATCAGGCGATGAATGTTTCAGAATAATATGACTTGAGCATTTGTAGAAAATTTGAACAAGTTTTATTAAAAGAAAATGCAAATATACATGTTTAATTTTTCTAAGTCGGGTGATTTGTAGGTCTTGGCTTGGCGCCTCGTTAAAAAACCTTTTTTCAGGAAAAAGAGTGCGCCTTGTCCAAGATCTTTTATCACCTTTAGCTGTAGTACCTTCTTAGGTTGCAGGCGTGCCATGACCTGGGAAGCTCTCGCCCGTCAAGTTTGGAAATCCTGTAATAGCCCTTTCCCAGCACTTCTATGACTCGGTAGGGTCCTTTCCAGTTTGCTGCCAGCTTTCCTTCTCCCGGTCGAGTTGTTCCGATGTCGTTTCGTATTAGGATGAAGTCATCCTCAGTGAAGGTCTGTTGTATTACCTTTTGGTTATACCTGGAGGCCATTCGTCATTTTAGCGCCTCTTCCCTTATCCGAGCTCTTTCTCGAATTTCCAGAAGTAAGTCGAGCTCTTCCCTTTGAAGTTGGGAATTAGCTTTCTCACTAAAGTGGATCACTCTGGGTGACCCTTCTTCGACCTCTACTGGGATCATCGCCTCCATTCCATATGCTAATCGGAAGGGTGATTCCTTTGTAGTGGAATGTGGTGTCGTTCGATATGCCCATAAAACCTGTGGGAGTTCCTCGGCCCAGGCTCCCTTTGCATCCTGTAATCTCCGTTTTAACCCTGCTAATATGACTTTGTTAGCAGCTTCAGCTTACCCATTGGCTTGAGGGTGCTCAACAGAGGTGAATTATTGTTTTATATTCAGGTCGGCCGCTAGTTTTCTGAAGCCTACATCTGTGAACTGGGTACCATTGTCTGTAATGATGGAGTATGAAACTCCGAACCTTGTGACGATGTTTCTATATAGGAATTTTCGACTTCTTTGAGCTGTGGCGTTGGCTAGGTTCTGTGATAAACTACTATTTTATGGTTTATCTTGTGCTCAATTGAGTGGTTTTTATCAAGCCTTTGCCCACTTATTCATATGATTTGCATGGTTTTACATTCCCCTCCATGATTTTTTGCTATGATTGAAAACATGCTTCTTTGACTTTTATTTTCTTTTATTTAAATCCTCTCTTATTATCATTTGATGCCTTGATATTTGTGTTAAGTGATTTCAGAGATTACAGGGCAGGAATGGCTCAGAGGATAGAAGGGAAGCATGCAAAAGTGGAAGGAATACGAGAAGTTGAAGAAATTGCCAAAGCTGTCAGCCTGACCTCTTCGCACTCAAACGGTCATAACTTGAGCTACAAAGATCCAAATGAGGCGGTTCTAGTTGCGTTGAAAAGCTAACGTCCTGGGCTTCGATATGATATATAATTTGCCATAGTGGCTATACAGCTAGGCAACAAAAACGCATACTCCACGCAGACACATCACAGTGACAAAAATCAGCGTGGCAGATTTCACAACCAGTGAATCCTGGGCTATTTCCGGCCTAGTTTCAAGCCCAGAAATCACAGATTAAAGGCTAAAAAGTGGAGGAATAAAGGAGACACCTGAGATCATATCATAATTCACTTTTCATAATTTTAGATGTAGTTTTTAGAGAGAGAGGTTCTCTCCTCTCTCTTAGGATTTATGATTAGGATTTCTATTAGGATTAGGATTTATTTCTCTTCTACTTTTATTCATTCTATTATTTTATTTTAGTTTGCCAAATTGACTTTTGAACTTTTCATGTTAGGATTTTCTTAACTAATACAATTTGAGGTATTTTCAGATATATGATTTTAATTTAGCTTTTTACATTCTTGGCTTTGGTTGAGTAATTGGTAACGCTTGAGTTATCAAAATAAAGCAGTGGTTAAAATTGGGAGTTGCTAATTAATTTGGATTCCACTAACTCTAGCCTTTCCAAGGGAAAGACTAGGAATTGAGGATCAAATTGATTGGTCCACTTGACTTTTCTTTATTTAGTAAGTTTAACTAAGTGAGCGCAATAAATAATTCTCATCACCATTGATAAGGATAACTAGGACAGGACTTCCATTTTTCATACCTTGCCAAGAGTTTTATTAGTTATTAATTTATTAATTCCTGCAATCTCTTTCTCCTATTCAAAACCTTTTCAAAACCCAAAATATACCTTTGCATAACCAATAATAATTCATACTTCCCTGCAATTACTTGAGAAGACAACCCGAGGTTTGAATACATCGGTTTATAAATTTTATTGGGTTTGTTACTTGTGACAACCAAAACTTTTGTAAGAAAGGTTGATTGCTTGGTTTATAAACTATACTTGCAACGAGAATTTATTCTAAATTCTAAACCATCAATCTTCAGTTCTTCATTCTGCCTCGATCCATTTTGTGAAGTAGTATATTCCTACTATGAGGAATTTGACTTGTCCTGATCCTTGAGGAAAAGGTCCGAGGAGATCGAGTCCTCATTTTGTGAATGGCCAAGGTGAGGTTATGCTGATGAGTTCCTCTGGCGGAGCGGTGTGGAAGTTGGCATGCTTCTGACATGGTGAGCATGTCCTTACAAATTCTGTGGCTTCTTTTTGTAGAGTTGGCCA
This sequence comes from Arachis duranensis, assembly GCF_000817695.3. Taxonomy (NCBI): domain Eukaryota; kingdom Viridiplantae; phylum Streptophyta; class Magnoliopsida; order Fabales; family Fabaceae; genus Arachis; species Arachis duranensis. Next base: position 61,663,271 of record NC_029773.3, read on the forward strand.
ATAAAATCCTGCCCGAATTACTTTTTTGGCGAGTGCCTATGCTCTGAGGTGATTGCCACAAATGTCACTGTGTACTTCTTCTATAACATCTTTTGTGTTGTAAGTTGGCACGCATTTTAGCAGTGGTATTGAAATCCCTCTTTTGTATAGAGTATTATTTATGATGGTGTAGTATTGTGCTTCTCGTTTTAACCTCTTTGCCTCTTTCTTATCTGTGGGGAGATCTTCTGTTCTGAGGTAGTTAATTATGGGAGTCATCCATCCCTGGTCGTGACCTGTTATGGCTAGGACCTTTTCTTCTTCTGAGATTGATGGATTTTGTAGAATTTCTTGTATGAGGCTTCTATTGTTGCCTCCTGGTTTGGTGCTGGCTAGTTTTGAGAGTACATCGGCCCGGGCATTTTGTTCTCGGGGTATGTGACGAATCTAATATTCTCCGAGTTGTGCAAGCTGTTCCCTGGTTTTGTCCAAGTACTTTTTCATAGTGGGATCTTTGGCTTGGTAGCTTCCTGCTATTTGTGAAGTGACTACCTGTGAATCACTGAAGATGATAAGTTTTTGAGCTCCAACCTCCCTAGCCAGCTTTAAACCAGCTAGTAGTGCCTCATATTCTGTTTGATTGTTTAAGGCAGGGAACCCAAATTTGAGGGAGAGTTTGATTTGGGTTCCCTGATTGCTATCAATTATTATGCCTGTGCCACTTTCCGTTTTATTTGAGGAGCCATCCACATATAGATTCCATCTGTCGGGATTTCTGGTGTGTCCGTAAATTCTGCAATGAAGTCGGCCAGATATTGAGATTTGATGGCCGTCCAAGCTTCGTATTGAAGGTCAAATTTGGACAACTCGACTGCCCATTGCAAGATTCTACCTGCCAAGTCTATTTTCTGTAAGATCCCTTTTATGGGCTGGTTGGTCCGAACTTTAATGGTGTGAGACTGGAAATATGGGCGAGGTCGTCGGGATGTTATTATGAGAGCGTAAGCGAACTTTTCTATTTTCTGGTAGTTCAGCTCGGATCCTTGTAATGCTTTGCTGATAAAGTATATGGGTTGTTGCCCACTGTTGTCTTCTCGGACCAGTGCTGAGGCTATTGCCCAATTTCCCACCACGAGGTACAATATGAGTGGTTCTCCTTCCCGTGGCTGACTTAATATAGGTGGCCGTCCCAGAAAGTTTTTTAAGTCTTGGAAGGCTTGCTCGCATTCTGGTGTCCATTCAAACTCCTTTTCCTTCCTTAGAGTTGTGTAGAAGGGGAGAGATCTTATTGCTGATCTAGCCAGAAATTTGGACAAGGCTGCCAACCTCCCGTTGAGTTGTTGTACCTCTTTGATACAAGTCGGACTTTTCATGTCGAGTACGGCCCTGCACTTGTCCGGGTTTGCCTCGATTCCTCTCTGTGTGATCATAAAATCCAAGAATTTACCAGCTTCAACTGCGAAGGTACATTTCGCGGGATTGAGTCGCATGTTGTGTCGTCTTATAGTGTTGAATGCTTGTGTCAGGTCGAATAATAACATTTCTTCGTTTTGCGTCTTCACTAGCATGTCGTCTACGTAGACCTCCATGATCTTTCCGATGTGATCCAAAAAAACTTTGTTCATTAATCTTTGGTAAGTGGCTCCCGTATTTTTAAGACCGAAGGGCATAACAACATAGCAGTAATTTGCCTTTGGGGTTAAGAAAGAGGTTTTTTCTTGGTCGGGTGGGTACATTGGGATTTGGTTATATCCCGAGTATGTGTCCATAAAGGAGAGGTATTTGTATCCGGAGGAGGCATCTACCAGTGCGTCGATACTTGGGAGTGGATAAGGATTCTTTGGGCATGCTTTGTTGAGGTCGGTATAGTCAGTACATATTCACCACTACCCGTTTGACTTTTTTACTAATACGACGTTAGCGAGCCATAGCGGGTATTTGACTTCTCTTATGAAACCTGCCTCCAATAGAGCTCGTACTTGTTCTTTCACAGCTTGAGAGCGTTTTGGTCCTAGCTTTCTACGTCTCTGTTGTACCGGCTGGGACCCTGGGTAGACTGCTAGCTTGTGGCACATTAGTTTAGGATCTATACCTGGCATGTCTGTGGCCTTCCATGCAAAGAGGTTGGCGTTGTCTCGTAGAGACCGTATGATTGATTTTTTTATGTCTCCTTTTAGGAGTGTGCTGATGTTGGTTGTTTGGTCCGGGGTGTCTCCGATCTGGATTTTCTCTATTTCTCCTTCAGGTTGTGGGCGGAGTTCCTTCCTCCTCTGATCTCCTCCGAGCTCAATTGTGTGGAATTCTTCTCCTCTGCCTCTGAGGTTTAGACTTTCGTTGTAACAGCGGCGCACCATCTTCTGATCAGCTTTTATTGTGGTTATTCCTCCTGTAGTTGGAAACTTCATGCATAGATGCAGAGTCGAGACTATTACGCTGAGCTGATTGAACGTTGTCCGACCTATTAGGGCATTGTAGGCTGAGCTTACGTCGACTATGATGTAATCTATTTTGAGTGTTCTTGACTGACTTTCTTTTCCGAAAGTTGTGTGGAGCGAGATGTATCCCATTGGTTGAACTGGGGTATCTCCTAACCCGAACAGGATGTCCAGATATGCTCTGAGTTCTTTTTCTTCCAAGCCGAGTTTGTCGAAAGCAGTTTTGAATAAGATATCGGTAGAGCTCTCCTGGTCTATCAACGTGCGATGAAGATTTGTGTTTGCCAGTATAATAGTGATGACCATGGGATCGTCATGCCCTGATGTGACGCCGGATGCATCTTCCTTGGTAAAAGTGATCACCGGGATGTCGGGTGCTTCCTCCTTTTCTGCAACGTGATATACGTCTTTGAGATGTCTTTTGCGAGATGATTTGGAGATTTCTCCCCCGGCGAATCCGCCGTGTATCATGTGGACATGTCTTTCTGGCGTTCGAGATGATCGCGCGGTTGGTCCGACATCTTCTGCTCTTCTTCTTTTTCTTTGTTCATCATCATGGGTGGCCAGATATCGATCTAGCTTTCCTTCTCGTACGAGTTTTTCTATGACATTTTTTAAGTCGAAACACTCATTGGTGGAATGCCCGCAGATTCGATGGTATTCACAATATTCAGCCCGATTTCCTCCTTCTTTTTTGCTTTTGAGTGGTCGAGCTGGTGGTATTTTTTCTGTGTTGCAAACCTCTCTGTATACATCCACAAGAGACACCCGAAAAGGGGTGTAATTGTGGTATTTTTTGATTTTTTCTCCATGTCCATCTTCCTTCTTCCTGGATTCTTTGTCTTTATCCCGGGGGTGAACCCGGCCTTCGAGGTTTCTCCTAACCGGGAGTTTTCCTCCATGTTGATGTATTTTTTCGCTCGTTCCTGCACCTCGTTCAGAGATGTGGGGTACTTTTTTTATATAGATTGACTAAAGGGCCCTTCTCGCAAGCCATTAATGAGGCCCATAATAGCGGCTTTAGTTGGTAAGTTCTGTATATCCATACATGTCTTGTTGAATCTTTCCATGTAGTTATGCAGGGTTTCCCGTTCTCCTTGCCTGATTCCTAATAAGCTCGGAGCATGTTTCGCTTTGTCTTTTTGGATGGAGAATTTGGCCAGGAATTTCTTAGCCATGTCGTCAAAACTTGAGATGGACCTAGGAGGGAGATTGTCGAACCATCTAATTGCTGTTTTTGTTAAAGTAGTTGGAAAGACTTTGCAACGAACTGCATCTGAGGCGTCGGTGAGATACATTCTGCTTCTGAAGTTACTGAGATGATGGTTGGGATCTGTAGTGCCGTCGTATAAGGTCATGTATGGGAGTTTAAAGTCCTTTGGGATTTTCGTCTTCATGATCTCTTTGGTAAATGTATCTTGCTCCTTTCGTACGTTGTCTTCAGGAGTGGATCGGCTGGCTTTGGTCTTGACATCGGCTTCAAATTTTAGGAGTTTTCTTTCCAATTCCCGGCGTCACCTTTTTTCTCTTTATAGATCCTTCTCAGCCTCTTGTTGACGTAGAGCATCTTCCTCAAGTTATTTTAACCGATCTTGAAATGCATCCAGGGCTCCCTCATTTGGGGAGTTCTTCTTATTGTTGATTTGGGGAGTATCTTTTGGTGTGGTGTCCGCGTTTTTATGCGGCATTATTCCTTTTAGATCTGAGGTGTGATCGTTGTCATGGTCATCCTCCATGGTAATGGGATGACTTTCAGGTTCCCCGGCAATGGCGCTAATGTTCCGAGGGTTACCTGAAACTGTAGGTCGATCTCGGACGAGATCTTCTGCGCTGGTCGGAACGGTTATATCCGATTTGTTGAGAATGATGGTGATACTAATTCCTTCGTCCTCGGAGGGTAGGGGATACCCGTAAGGGACTTCGATGCTTAAGTTAGCAAGAGTATTAAGCAGGTATTGAGTAGAATCAGAGTATGAGTTATACCTGGGTGCTCCAGTGTATTTATAATGGTGTAGAGTGACATTTGCAAATAAGATAAGTTAGTTATCTTATCTTTATCTTTCATGGCAACCGCCCTTATCTCTATAGGCTTGGGCTGCCTTTGGATTGGGGTCGTGTTCCTCTATTTGGGCCCTTTATAGGGCTTTCCTGTGATTTGGCAAGCTCTTTAAGAAGAGGTCGGGTCATCCTGACCTGAAAAGGTCGATCGCTTTGTCTGTAGAACATCCCGGGTCAGACATCTCGACCCAGGGTATGCACACTCATACTCTGATTCTACTCAATACTTGCTTAATACCCTTGCTAACTTAAGCATCGGAGTCCCTTGCAGGTACCCCCCACCCTCCAGGGACGAAGGAATCAGTATCACCATCAAGCTCAACAAATCGGATACAACCATTCCGACCCGTGCAGAAGATCTCGGCCAAGATCGACCTACAGTTTCAAGTAACCCTCGGAACAGGTACCTCACTAGGCATCTGGAGTTCCTGTCGCAGCACTGTTGGGTTGTCATACATTGGATGTTTTGATATATATGTACTTATGTATCGAATTCTCCCATGATATATTTTGTTGTTGTACCTCAGAGGTTTTTGATGGAAAACTAGGTTTTTTGAGTACTTTGGGATTATATGTATGTATGTATTTATTCTCCGGTCAGCCTTAGCTTCACAGGTTGAGCCCGGGACTTGAATATTTTATATCCTTGACTTTCTACTCTTATATATGTATATATGTATCTCTTCTATCTTCATATGATGGTAAACGTTACTTTTAAGCATTGTGTTTTTAATTTTTCATGATTTTGAATTAACTTTGTTTCAAGGCTCCTCGAATATTCTATTCTTTCAAGTATATATATA
>NC_029773.3:61668622-61683794 GCF_000817695.3 Arachis duranensis
GAATGGGATGAGAAGTAGTCACCGCTACTGGAGGGTTCCTCATCGCCGCCACTGCAACTTGCAGTTGTCGTCGTCGTCATTGTCATCGTCTACATTGCCGTCCGTGAAGCCATCGCCACCGTCGAAGCTCAGAGTTGCCATCGAACAGAACGTGAAGAGAAAAAGGGAGCTCACGAGTGCAGACAAGGACACACTGGTGGTAGGTAGTCACCGCAATGCTGCCGCTGTCGCTACCACTGCCGCTGCCGTTGCTTCCACCGTCTCCGCCGGAGCTCCTCGATGCAGTTTTTACCACCGGGGGTTACTGTCGGAGCTACTGCGGCCTGTTCCGTCATTCTTCATGAGTGGGGTAAGTGTTCTTTGTCTAGAACCCTAAAAAATTATAGTTCTGTTAAAGTTTGTTAAAGATGTTGAGGTGTTGGTACCATAGGGTTGAGTTTTGGTAATTGCATGTCAAAAATTAAGGTTGCTGCTTAACCACCGGAGCTTTTGGTCGCTGTCAGAGCTGCTGTCAGGTCAGTTTGGAGACTGCTATTTCATTCTTTTATTGCAGTAAGTTAACCATATTCTGAAACTATCACTGCTAGTGTTTTGGTTATTTGTTATTGAGAATTTTGCGATGTTAACATTCTAGGATTGAGTTTTGGTAATTGTATGATTTGAAATAAAATTTGTTGCTGTTGTTTCGGAAGTAAACGAAGCCATGGATACAGCTACTGCTATTGTGGGCCAAAGGAAAAAAGGGATTTAATGTATTTAATTATGTAAATCACGGTTAATTGAGGTAGGGGATTTAAATTAAAATACTTTAAACATTGAATAATTGACAAATTTAGTAAATTAATGCAAATGAATGAATGTCAGTGATGTAAATGATCTTCTACTGTAATTGAATATGTTATGTTTGTTAGTGATTTATTGATTTCTGAATTTTGGTGGAACTGGTTGATTTTCTTGTGTTTGAATTTTTTGAAAGATTATTTAGAATCTTTGGAAGCAATTCTTTTAATTTTCAGTAAAAATTTAGTTGGGAAAAAGATTGAAATGTGATTTTAAAGTTTGAAATTAAATGGCCGATGATGGTTTGGAATATGTAAATGTCGTTGTTGACTATAGAAGCTAGTTGAAGTTGAATTAAGGAAACTCGCAAAGGGTGGTAAACTCCAGATTTAGGAAAGGTTATGTCGGAGTTTTTGTAAAAATGGAAGAGTTTTGGAAGTTTTGGTTATGGTTTCAGAAATGAGTTTGGTTTGATTAATTCATTAAAAGAAATATGTCTCGAGTACTTTTAAGATTTTAAAGCATGTAATAGATTTGAGGATAAATGTTTTTGAGATTTTCAATTAGGATTTTCAATTTTTAATTAATATAGCTTGGAACCTTATTGAAAAAGTTTTGAAGTTTGAAATGGTTTTGAAATCGGTTTTTTATTTAACTTATTTAATTTTGAATAACAAAAATGAATTTATTTATTTAGTTGAAGTTTAAAAAGTTAAATTACTTATTAATCAACATGTTTGGATTTAGGAATTGTGAAATGAGATAGGGTTAATAGAGCTAAATAATGGAGTTGAAAGAAAAAGAGATACTTGTGAAACGTATAGTTAAGTGGCAATTTATAAGAATTATGAGATAATAGTTGAGGACATTGAGAGTACTTTAAACTGAAATTGTGAATTATGGAGGATTGGTTTGTTAGCCTATAAGTGATAAATTAAAGAATGGTATAATGAGCTTGAATAAGAAAGACAAGATGGTCTTTGAATTAGCTTTAGGTTGAGTATAACAGATTTTGTTCTATAAGCTAGTTTATTCGCAACATTGACCTCAAGTCTAGGGTGTCGTATTAGAGACCTCATACCCGTAAGCCGTATGGAACGGCCTTTAACTCGGTGAGCATAAGAGTGTACGAAGTAGGGTTTATAATAATGATGAGAATTCTGTCTAGTATGAGATCATTAATGATAAGTGAGATTAATCTAAAGCTTATGATGAGAACTTGATTAAGTTAAGATATGTGCGAGAGATTATGATTGAGGATGATGATTATGTCATTAATGATGTGATTAGTGATGATTATGGTTATGCTAAATGATAAATTTGGTGATGATGTTGACTGTTGTGATCTACTTCACTGTTTATGGCAGATTGGCTGAGTTGGCAAAGTCTGGGTGTTATCCCGCTTGCATATTGAAATGAATTGATTGATATGATATGTGATTTGAGATATCTGAGTCGTGAATCTCCTTGGGTAGATGCAGTGGTTCACCCCCACTTGCTCCTGGTTGAGATTTGAGACTTTGTTGACCCTCCGTCACAAGATGTGACCGGACACTTAGACCATTCTGGATAATTTCTCCAAGAGATGTGAATTCCTCTTGAGAAATGTGCACATTAAGGAACTGTCCAGGGTTAGCTACCGGACATGTCGGGTTTGGCTGTATAACCGACAAATGAGCTCATTAGCTATAGAATAGACATGCACTATTTATATTTGTGTGTATTATTTTGGTGTGCATCTTGTTTTGGTTTGTCTATTTGAATAATTGGATCTATATGCTATTTGATCTAATTGCTCTATCTGTACTCTCTATTTGTATATTTTTTGTATTGCTTTGTCCGTATTTGAAAACTGACAGATTCCTCATGCTGGTGATGGTGACGCTGAGGGTTGTTCCTGATGTGGTGATGGAAGTTGAGGCAAATTAGACTTGGTATTGCGTTGATACTCTAGTTTATGTATTGGACTGATAGGAATGAGTGATGTAAATTTATTGAGTAGGAAGCCCTTAGGCACACCTTTGGTCTTTGGAAACTAAAGAAGATTCGTTACGACTTTTTTAAAATAAGATTTTTCATAGAGCTCTTCCAAAAGGTTATTTAAAAGATAAACTATTTTTATAATGGAATTCTTTCTATTTACAAGTATTTCTTTGTTTTGATGGTATTCTCTTCTCTACTAAGAACTCAAAAGAATAATGTTCTCACCCCTTTTTATATCCAACATTGATAGGTTCAGGAAGCTTTAGCACAAAATTGCAACCGAACTACAGAGCTATATGTATTTATATTTTCTGAATTTTGGTTTAGTTGAGATTTTTTCCCTCGTCATTTGTCATTTTGAATTTTTAGAGGGACAGAACTTATATTTGGAGATTGTTGAATAATGTTATATATTATATATTATCTATGATGTAAATATACTTATATGGTTAAGTGGTTTAAAACAAAGGTTTTTCATTTTCATAATTAAAAGTTCAGTTTGTATTTGCGAAGATTCAATACTAAATAAATATAGTACTAAATTAAAAGAGTAAAAGTAAGTAGTACATAAATTTTTAGTATAATTATGAGGTGTTACAAGTTAGGATATTATAGAAAAAAACAAAAAATAATTTATGCTTTTGCATATATTTTTGCAATCATACATTATATAAACTATGTAAATATTATTTTTGCATTTTCAGCTTAGGTGAAAATGCAACTAAATATATGTAATATATAGAAATTTACGCGGATCGAATATAGCTAAAATCTCTATCTGATTTGTACTAAAATCATCAGATCGAGACAAATTCAATTTAGTATTGTATTTAATCCGCACATTTGCCAATAAGATATATCCGCAAAACATAAAAATATTTTAAAAATTTTATTTCTATTAATAAAGATCAATAAAATTCTTTTTTCACTTTTTCTTAACATATTTATTCTTAAAATATTATTAAACACATTTTTTAAATAATAAAAATAAAATAGCACAATAAATATGATTATTATTAATTAAAATAAAATATATAAAAAATATTTATTTTTTGAATTTAAAAATATGTAAATCGAATACATGGATAACTACCTGAAATTTGCTCTCCGATATTATGTGTGTGTAAATTACATTCGATCCAATTCAATAGGTTTCTAGATCAGATCACATCCACAATTTTCATATCAAAATCAAATAAATATCGCAAATATACAAATTGAATCTACATGGTAAATTTCGATAATCCAATTTATTTGAGTAAATTTTTTATTCAAATAAAAAAAATGTGGTTTAATAGCTAACACTCTCAAAACTTGCAATATCAGAATGTTCTGGAATACCGATAAGTGGCCAATATTTTGACAGAGCACCACCAAACCGTGCAGACAAACATACGGGCGAACCAGCGAAAATAAAAACATTCCTGTTCACATCTGGGACCATTTCTTTTACCGCAACAAATTAAATTGACTATACGATCTTGACTTTCTTGTAAATACTAAAGTATATCACCTCAACAAAAAAATAGACAAACTAACTAATGTCCCCAAAACACCGAACAGTACTAGAACCTGCATATGTAATTGTCGTCCATACTAAGCTAATAAAATTAGAAGGAATTAAAAGAAATAAATCCTCAATACCGATGTTCATATTTTAGGATTTTTTTTATTATAAAGTAAAAAAAAATTAAATTCCAAAAACAAATTAAATAACATTATACTTTAGGATTCATTTTAGTGCTTTTTTTATCGGAGTTTTCATGAAGTCCACCCAATTCCTCCACAAACTTTATCAATTTGGACAAACTTCATGAAAAATTTCAGAAAAAAAAAAACCTAAAATACAATATTAATTTAATTTGTTTTTGAAATTAAAATTTTTTTATTTTATAATAAAAAAATTACTGATATTTCATCATATTCACAGGAGTACAGGACTCGATCAATTTGACAATGTTTAGGGGCACTGTTGCAATTTGCACACAAATCCTATGCCCGAAATGCGTTTGAGAGAGAAACAAGATAACACGAGATGTACAATGGAGAGAAATACAAAAATATTAGCATCCCTCATTTTGAAATTAATATTGAAGACTGTATATTCTAGTCCTACATACTATCTCTGCCTTAGAACAATCAAACATATTTATCACTTATCATATCTTTATATTGTATTTGGATTGATTAGTATTTGGAAAAAATCCCCAGTGCTGGTTAATTGTCACCGCTCGGAAAAACCATTAATTCCATCATAATTATAATCACAACATACATGAAACTAAAAAGGAGATACGATAAAATCTAAGAAATTAAATGAAACAACCCAGAAAATAATCATGAACAAAATTCATTACCTCTCCATATGGACAGCGAAAACATGAATAATCCGTGCAACCTAGAAAGCTGAAACAAACTCAAGATTCCACAGCTTTATTGACTTTGTTCTGGATCTCACAAAATCACTAATACAGCGAAGAGAAAAGGACAGCAAAGCTCGGAAATTTGGAGGGTGTTGATGAAAAGGCCAAGAAAAATAGCAGCAGCAAGATGAAAACGGGAACAAGGAGAAGGCTCAAAGGCGGTGGCGGCAGCGGCGGCAACACCACCGGAAGCACCAAGATTGAAAGTGTGAGGAGAACCAAAGCCATCATTGTGTACCGTAACATGCATGTAACAACTAATAATTAAGTAGCTGAAAATAACTCTTCCTCTTTCTATTCTTCGGAATTGAAGAGCCACCTATACCATTCAAAACTCTCTGTTGCGGCTCCACCTAGCTCTTCAGCGTTCATGAGTCATGACCAGAAACCTTGCACCTTTTCTTGTCAGAGCCCACGACCCTGAAAATTACTAAAAGATAAAAGTAGAAGGAAGAAAATAACCACATCGGGATTCACCAACGTACATGTTGGAACTTATTTTGGTAAATCATGACCGTCGGAGATTTTTTCTGTGTTCCACCTTTGACTCAAAGTTAATATTAGTTCCAAACATCTTTTTTAGTCTCTTTTGTGTATTTAAATAAGTGTAAAAATTTTGAATAATATTTTATAAATGTAGTAATTTATTGATTAATAATAAAGTTTTAGATAAAATTTTGACTCAATCACCACAAATTAATAATTAACTTGCTAAATTAAGAGATCCTAGTAACCAAAAATATAATTCAAAACATATATATTCGAACACAAATTCAAATCTCTTTACCGCATAAAAAATAATAGATGCTAATTGAATTTGAACTAATCTGTTGTCGAAAAAGGATACAAGGTATCCAGACAAAGTACTACTAGAGAGTACTTGCAGGCCCGTGATAGTGAATATGTACGGCAGCAATTAAAGAGGTAGCTAGGGTGAGAAAATTGTGATGAATGAATATGCGAGTGAGAAAGAAAATGAGAAGATTTTAGTTTATTTATTGGTAGAGATGTGGACAAGAATTGAATTGAAGGTCAAGGAGACTTTGTCATTGTTAATGGGAAAAGTGGTCACTGTCTGAAGATCCAAATGTCTTGGTTCAGCGAACTCAAATGTATCTTTCTATTTTTAAAAGAGAGCACGTACAGAGTAGGGTAGTAGCGATACCTATACTAATATCTAATGAATGATTCATTGTGCGGAGTCATTTTTAGATGTGTGTAAGCGGGTGTAGATGTCTTCCTTAGTCTTAGTCCCTTTTTCTTTTGGACTTTAGGAATGAAGGTCCTAGAAGGATCATATTATACAAAGATTTGATGACTTAATTTTCTTTTTATAATAATTAAACGAAAATTAAATGGGATTATCATATTATAAGATTGTAGCATATTTTATGTACATATAAAAAATAATAATCAAATTAATTGTTTGTATAGAATATAAATTAGAATGTAATATATATTATTTTTTATTTGATTTTTTGTTATTGTCACATTTTAATAATCATATAAAATTTTATTTTTTTATAATAGTAATTTTTAAATTTTATTTAAACAAAAATAATTATTTATACTAATGAATTTTGTGAATACTGATAAAAGTATTTGTTAAACAAAAAAAATTAACATTATATCTATAAAAGATAGATTTCATGTTATAAAAGTATCCAACCTCATTTTTTATTAACTTTTTAACAAAATTTTTAAATTACCCCTATCTTTTATCATCAACCTCAATTCTATTGCCATTTTTTCTTCCCAAAATTTCAAACTTTTACACTTCTTATTTTCTCCCTTCGAACCTTCGATTCTTTCCAAATCCCCCACTGACGATGAGTGTTTTATCGTTGATCTAGAGTTTCTCAAAATGGAATTCCTTCGTTGGTAGTATAGTCCAAATCAACAATAAAATCTCACAATCAAAATTCAATCCAAAAGATGTCACTATTCAATACAAAATTTATCGAAAGTATTTAGACTCTCGGATCGTTCTCCCTAGGAACTAGTGACAAGTGCACACAATTTTAGTTGTGGAAAGCAAAGGGTTTCAATGATAAGGAAGCAAACAAATAAAGGAATAAAAGAACTAGACAAAATTGCAAGTAGTAAAGTAATAAAAGAACTAAAGAACTACGTATGTAATATAAACAAGTAAGACTCAAAATTGATGGAAAAGCGGTTTAAAACATAAATGAAACCTTGACTTGGGATGAGTCATAGAATCCCTTTCTTGCCATAACCACAACTATGATAATTATGATGGATTAATCTCACTAAGTCAACCCTCGCATCGGAGAGTAAGTCAAGCGAGCATAAGTGTTCTTAACCCACAAATCCTAACTTGCTTGCTAATTATCTTAGCAACAAATTAGCGTTAGTGGGAACAAGAACAATTAACAACCAAGAATTATCACTAAATGTTGGACATTATGCCTCTAGTAATCCGTAAACTCATTTTTCCCAAGCCAAGGGATGAAAATTATCCCATAATCAAAATTGGCATTTCATCAAACACATAGAGGGCATAAACATAAAATATGAAAAAATTGGTAAATTAGTGAAAGCTGTGAACCATAAATGATCAAAATCAATAAAAGCAACTCAACAAACATATAAAAGCCATCAAACATCAAATTAAACAACTAGAAATCAAAATTGCAAGATAATGTAAATGTTGACAAATAAGATGAAAATAAAAGCAAGTGTAGAACAAGTGGTATAATAAAAGAGAGAATTAAAGAAATACTTACAACAAAATTGCTATAATCCAAAATCAAACTTGAAGTATAAAATGCTACACACCCTAACTAAGAACCCTAAGAGAGAATTTCCTAATCTACATTACTCCTACTCCCACTATGCATTTTTCCTCCTCTAAGATGGCTCCCTTCTAATGTGTTGATATGCCCTTAATATAGCACTTGATTTCAGCATCCAAGCCTTCCAAAATAGGCCAAAAGAGCCCCTAATCTACGTGACATTTCAATGGAGGCATGCATTGGTACCTGTGCGTACGCACAGATGTGTGCGTCCGCACACTTTGCCGAATTTCCACTTTTGCGTATACGCACAGAGGGTTGTGCACACGCACGAATGCTGATTTTCTTCTTGTGTGTACGCACATAGCATTGTGCGTACGCATGCATGGTTGTGTGCTTCCTCCTTGTTTTCTTCATGTTTTCTCCCTTTGTACATGCTTCTTTCTACTTTTACCTTACCAAACTTGCCTCTAGGACCTAAAATCACTCAATAAATATGTCATGGCATCGAATGGCATAAAAGTGGAATTAAATTGCTCAATTTAAGCACAAAAATACATGTTTTCACATTTAGGCACAATTTAGGGATCAAACACAAAAGTATGCTATTTTGGTGCTTAAGTGTAGGTTTATATGATGAAATCCACTCAAATTAGGCTAAAATATCTCATAAAATATGGACTCATGCTAAACCAACAAGGAGAAGAATAAAGGGACAAGCAACTTATTGAATGCAACTACCTATATGCATGCAAGTATGTATATACTATCTATACCTATATATCTATCTATGGTTTCCTATGAAATTTGTGAAAACAAACAAACAAATTCCCAAACAAGTATATAGACATATAGGGCTAAGTGATAAACCACTATTTTATTGTTTATATTGTGTTTTATTGAGTGGTTTTATCAAGCTTTTCACCCACTTATTCATATGATTTGCATGTATTTACAATTCCTTCCTAAAAATATCCTATGATTAATAACTTGCTTCCTAAGGACCTTTCTATTGCATATTTTTATCTTCCTTCGTACCATTCGATGCCATGATCTGTATGCTAAGTGTTTCAGGCTTCATAGGGCAGGAATGGCGTAAGGAATGAAGAGGAAGCATGCAAAAATGGAAGGAACACAAGCAATTGAGGAGATGACCAGCGAGAAGTCACGCGGTCGCAAGGCTCACGCGACCGCGCGAAATGGAAGAAATCAGAGTAATGCGTTCGCGTGCCTAACGCGACCGCGCGGATTGAAAGCTGCACGAACGACACGAATGCGTGGACGACACGCACGCGTGGTATGAAAAACGCTGAGTGACGCGATCGCATGGACGACGTGGACGCGTGACGTGCGTGATCTGTAGAATTACAAAATTTGCTGGCAGAGATTTTGGGCCGCATTGTAACCCAGTTTTTGGCCCAGAAACACAGATTAAAGTCAGGGAACATGCAAAGACTCAAGGAGGACCAGAGATTAGATCATAATTCAATTTTAGGTTTTAGATGTAGTTTTTAGAGAGAGGGGTTCTCTTCTCTCTCTTAGGATTTAGGATTATGATTCCTCTTAAAGGATTTAAGATTTATTATTATTTCAACTTACAATTCTTCTGAGCTCCAGGTTTAATATTCCTTTATTTTGACTTCTCTTATTTTTAATTATATATGTTGCCAATTTGGCTTAATGACATTCATGTTAGGATTTTCTTTAATTAATATAATTTGAGGTATTTCAGACTTATGATTGTTTTCTCTAATTTATGTTATTGATGCTTGGGCTCTATCCAAATTATTTTCATTCAAGTAGATTTTATTCCCTTTTGGCTTTGGTTGATTAATTGGTAACTCTTGAGTTGTCAAACTCAGCAGTGGTTGAAATTGGCAGATTCTAATTGATCTAGATTGTTCTAAAGCTAGTCTTCCCACAGGGATTGACTAGGACTTGAGGATCAAACTAATTAGTCCACTTGACTTTCCTTTGCTTTAGTAAAGGTTAACTAAGTGGGATTAAAACCCAATTCTCATCACACCTGATAAGGATAACTAGGATATGACTTCCAATTTCTCATATATTGCCAAGAGTTTATAGTCATTTATTTATTTTTCTTGTCAATTAAATTACTTGTTCAACCCTTTTTAAAACCCCAAAATATACCTTTACATAACCAATAATAAGAACATACCTCCCTGCAATTCCTTGAGAAGACGACCTGAGGTTTAAATACTTCGGTTATCAATTTTATCAGGGGTTTGTTACTTGTGACAACCAAATATTTGTACGAAGGGATTTTCTGTTGGTTTAGAATCTATACTTACAACGCGACTACATTTTTATAAAATTATTTACTAGCGAAAATTCTAACGTCAAAATGGCGCCGTTGTCGGGGAATTGCAAACGTGTGCCTTATTATTGGTTATTGTAAATATTTTTCTTTTACTTATTTCTTTGTTTCTTCTCTTCCCCCTTTATTCTTGATAACTACTATGAATTCTCACCCCTCTCGCTTTGAGTTTGGTTCTACTTTTGTTGCAAGGAATGGAAGCTATAACAGGACTATGCATCAAGGTCTAAGCAATCAAAGATGGATGGAGACAAGAGGATCTGATCACTCCTTTAGGCAACATCACCCTCCTAGATACCATGGACGGAGACCATTCTACAATGCATACCCAACTGATAGATCTGGTGGACCCCCTTGTAGCTATCAACAAGCCCCACCCTATGCTCAGAGACCATCCTTTCAACACAACCTCAACCCACCATACTCACAAGCTTCTTCTCGACATTTGCTACCATATGATCCTTATTCACCCCAAACGCCAATCCAATTACTCCCAAGAACCACCACTCCCCTATACACCATGTTCACATTCATCGAGCCAAGAATCACAGGTTCGCTTCGAAGAATCAGTAAACCAATTTAATGCAACCCTTCATCAACTGGAGCAAGCAATAAATCAATTATCTTCCGGACGTTTAGACACTCAACAGACTCCCATGGCTTCATGTGGAGAATCTAATGAAGAACGTAGCATGAAAAAGCCACTAGAAACTCCAGTAGACAGCATGGAGCACAACTTCGTACTGGAACAAGTAGAGGACGCTGTCATTGTAGAAGAAGAAGAGTTGGTCGAAGATTTAGGAGATGCTGAACCTCCGCAAGAATCTAAAGTTGTGGAGAATTCCGTCGAAGACATTACAATTAATGCTAAGGAGGATAGTGCACAACCCCCAACGTAGGTATCTTATGAGGAATTAAACGGAATAACCCAAGACTCAATTTTTCCTGATGATGATAGTCACCACTCAAGTTATCTTAATAATGAACTTGCATCCGCAAGTAAACTCTTTGAGATAGAAGAATCTTCCCCAAGTGAATACGAATATGATGCAGAGGTTGACTTTTCTCAACCTCCCAATTATGACTCAAGTAATGAGGAAGATATCAGTGACTTTGATCAAGACATGGTTGAAATGGAAGAAATCTGCCAAGAAGTGGAGGAATTCACAGAAGACTACACTGATTCCAAGGCCACTACCATCCAACACAAACTTCAAGTGGGTAAAATCCTTGACCTTTATTTTCAATTTTCCATTTGAATATGGTTTGCTTGAGACAGATGGCCAGCTTAGAGCTCTTTGCGGCTTTAAGAGAAAAAGGGAAATGAGGTTTCGCACTTCAATTTGAGGTGCAAAAATTGGTGTCAAGCTCAATTGGAAGGATCTCGGAAGCTGTTTGGTCACTTCAGTGAGAATTCAGACTGCTTGCCACCCGGATGGAACAATATTGCTCAACAAGAAGACGGGTGCAAAAGCAAGGTTTGGGACCCCGGAATTCAATCTAGAAATCAATACTCTTGGGGCCTTGTCACTTGCTTTAGCTTGCTTGAAGGCTTTCTGCGCCTAGTTTGGGATCCCGGGGGATACTGGAATTCCAAACATTGGTGGAGATTTTTGGATGAATACAAGCACAAGCCACCATAACAAGGAGCTCACCAGAATGTCCAACTTAAGGACTTTAACTAAAAGTGCTAGGTGGGAGACAACCCACCATGGTATGATCGTTCTTTCTCCATTCTACTCTATTTTCAAATTTTGCTTGAACCTGAAATTTTTGCATGACATTCATTGCATTTTGTATTCTGCATACTGCATAAAAAAAATACGCACGCGACGCGTAAGCGTCGATGACGCGTCCGCGTCATATGTGCGTTTGGAAGAAAAGAAAAGTGAACAGAGAGTCACGCGAGAGCGTGGCTGGAGGCGTGCCTTTGGCACAATTTGACCGACGCAACCGCGTTGCTGACGCGTCCGCGTCATGTGGGAAAAATGCCTCCCACGCGTCCGCGTCACCCACGCGAACACGTGCCCTGAAGTCGACGTAAGAAGGGTGTATGGCCGAAAGTTGAGCTAGAAGGGCTGGACTTGTGCTAGAAGCACAAGCCCTGCCACGCGTACGCGTGCCCCACACGTTCGTGCCATTTTCAAATTCAGGCCATCCACGTGATCGCGTCAATCACGCGATCGCGTCAATCACGCGATCGCGTCAATCACGCGATCGCGTCACCCAAGGATTTGGCAATATACATTTCAAATAGAGAGTTGCGCGACCGCGAGGCTACCCTCGCGCTAATGGCACAAATCGATCCACGCGTCCGCATCATTTCATAGAAGTGCTATCCGTGCGAATGCATCACTCACGCGTTCGTGTCACCAGCGGCGCACAGCTTATCTTAATCTGCCAAAATATCTTATCTTTTTCTTCCCCAAATCCTACTTTTTCTTTTCCTTTCTTATTTCTTATCTTTTTCTTTTCCTTTCTTTCTTCTTCCTTCTTTCTCCTTTCTTTTTTATTTTCATGCATTTTTATGTTGGTGTTGGAGCTTTATTTGGATTCTACTTTATTATAACTGAGCTTATGGATATTATAAGGATTGATTTGACAATTGATATTTTAAATTTGGCTCTCATATATATTTGGATTTATTACTTTCATTCCTCTTTTAACTCACAATACTTGTAATCCACCTGTATTTGAGATTATCATTCACAATTGTCATCATACAAGTGCTCTTTAATCCAGCTTATTTTAACAATTGATGCTTGACCAATGATTCTCATGCCTTTGCCTGCATGCTTTTACACATCTTGCATCTAATTGATTTAATATGCCTTGCTATATTTCTATTGATGTCCTAATTGCATGTAGTCGCGACCATGTATTTAAGACATTATCCCTTACCTTGGCATTGATTATCACTTATATCTTCCTCCTCCCGGTTCTAGCTATTTGAATTACATGTCCCTTTCCTTTCTCCCTTTTTCAGGATGGCCACCAAGAAGGGTAGAGAGAAAGCTACTCCCACACCACCGGCAAGGAAAGGAACAAAAAGAGCACCAGCTGAGGAACCACAACCCCCATCCACCTGCACATCTCAGCATGCACCGAGGACGGTGCAATCTTTAAGTGTGGGGAGGTCGATACCGATCTCCACGGGTTAGTTATTCTCTTCTCAACACCAATATTCTATTTTCTTTATTTGTTCATTGTTGCATTGCATAATAGATTGCATGTGTAGTTGATTGTTTGCATTTAAATACTACTTAGTTGAAACATAATAAGTTTCTTTTTAAGACTCTATTTTTGAATAATTTCACTAATTTAAATTAAAAACTAAAATTTTTCATGTGTTAAATTTGTTTGAAGTTGTATTTGGAACATGGTTTTTGAGCTAAAGAACACACAACCTGCAAGATTTTGAGCTTATTTATATGGTTACATTATTTAACCATAAATTTTTATTCTTGTGTGTTTTCTTCTTTATGATTGTAATCTTTATTTTGTTCTAATCTATATGTCCAATATATAGTGTATTTACATGCTTGCATATGATTGAGGCCATCATTTGAAATTTTCCTCACTTACTCCAAATTAGCCTACCTTTTGCATCACCCTTGTTAGCCCCCTTGAGCTTTTTAATCTCCTTTTGTTTTATAACCACATTACTAACCTTAAGCAGCAAAAACAAATAAAAAAATTTCAATTTGAATCCTTGGTTAGCTTAAGATAGATATTGTGTATAATTTAAGTGTGAGAAATTTTATGGGAACATGGGATGATAGAAAAAAAAGGGAATTAAATTGAATAAGTTATTTGAAAATTTGGGAAGCATGCTCATATGAAATCAAAATAATTAAATTACCATGTGCATTGACAAAAAAAATATTATTAAGTAATTAAATAAGGGGATACAAAAAAAAATATATTACCCTGAATGCAAAATAAAAAGAATCAATGCACATGGGACAAAATTCAAAAACAAGTTTGATACATGAGCATGCAAATACAAAAGTGAAAAAATTTGGGTAGCTAGGTAAAGCATTTTAAATTGTATAAAGTATGTATATGTTAGGTGAGATCTTAGACTAATCAAGGATTCACTTTGTTAGCTCACTTAGCCTTATATATACATCCTCACCTTTACCTCAGCCCCATTACAACCTTGAAAAGACCTCATGATGTTTGCATTGGTATACTAAATATTTGTTGATTGGTTAGCTGAAGAACAAAGTTTAGAAAGCATGATTAGAGAAGATTAGAGTGAAGTATCCTATACACTTGAGAGACTAGAGTGATATACACTACCAGTGAGGGTTCAGTGCTTGATTCTATGTTCCCTGCTTTCATCAGCTATCTTCTTACAAGTTTACTTGCTTTTTATTGTACGATTTGAATTAGTGGAATTTGATTCATATTGGTCTTGGAGAACTTATTTACTTTTTCACCAAGTAGGTAGAATCATTTTAGCATGTAGTTGTATTCACATTCATAGGTTGCATTACATGAGTCTTGCCTTTTCCTACTCATTTATTTAGTCTCCTTGAGCTTAGCATGAGGACATGCTAACGTTTAAGTGTGGAGAGGTTGATAAACCACTATTTTATGGTTTATATTGTGTCTTATTGAGTGGTTTTATCAAGCTTTTCACCCACTTATTCATATGATTTGCATGATTTTACAATTCCTTCCTAGTTTAGTTCTATGATTGAAAACATGCTTCTTTGGTCTTAATTTAGCTAATCTTAATCCTCTCCTATTACCATTTGATGCCTTGATCTATGTGTTAAGTGTTTCAGGCTTCATAGGGCAGGAATGGCTTAGAGAATGAAGAGGAAGTGTGCAAAGATGGAAGGAATACAAGGAATTGAGGAGATGACCAGCGAAAAGTCACG
>NC_029773.3:61683920-61684144 GCF_000817695.3 Arachis duranensis
GGATTATAGGTGTTTCCATAGGGTTCTCCCATGTAATTCACCTCTTCCATTGAAGGGTTCTCAGGATCATAAGCTTCTTCTTTAGATGAAGCGTCCTTAGTACTGCCTGGTGCAGCTTGCATTCCAGACAGATTTTGAGAAATCATATTGACTTGCTCAGTCAATATTTTGTTCTGAGCCAATATGGCGTTCAGAGTATCAATCTCAAGAACTCCTTTCTTCTA
>NC_029773.3:61684344-61684636 GCF_000817695.3 Arachis duranensis
CCATCATAGAAGATACCTATGATGCTCCATTCAGAAAGCATGTCAGAAGGACACTTTCTGATCAATTATTTGTATCTTTCCTAAGCTTCATAGCGGGATTCACCTTCCTTCTGTCTGAAGGTTTGGACTTCCACTCTAAGCTTACTCAATTTTTGAGGTGGAAAGAACTTTGCCAAGAAGGCATTGACTAGCTTTTCCCAAGAGTTCAGGCTTTCTTTAGGTTGTGAGTCCAATCATATTCTAGCTCTGTCTCTTACAGTAAAAGGGAATAGCATAAGTCTGTAGACCTCAA
>NC_029773.3:61685548-61685950 GCF_000817695.3 Arachis duranensis
TTGAATTGAAAACAAAATCTTCCCTCTTGTGCCATCCTGGCGTTAAACGCCCAGAATGGTATACATTCTGGCGTTTAACGCCCAAAATGCTACCCTTTTAGGCGTTAAACGCCCAGCCAGGCACACTGGCTGGCGTTTAAACGCCAGTTTTCCTTCTTTACTGGGTGTTTTGAACGCCCAGCTTTTTCTGTGTAATTCCTCTACTGTATGTTCTAAATCTTCAATTTTCTGCATTATTGACTTGAAAAGACACAAATTAAAAATTTTTTTTGGATTTTTAATGATGAGGAAAAATCAAAATGCAACTAAAATCAAATAAACAATGCATGCAAGACACCAAACTTAGAAGTTTGTATACTGCTGACACTAACAAATTGAGAATGCATATGAGAAACAACAAAT